>NC_050596.1:33735986-33870986 GCF_013368585.1 Megalops cyprinoides | reverse complement strand
GTCTACATTTAAATCCAATTTAACATTGTCTTTCACTGCAGACATGAGAGATTTGAATGGATTAGCTATTAGGAAATAATAAAACAACCTTCCAATGGGATTTTCTGTGTTTGTTTGACAATATTAACAAAAGAGCACTTTTAGATGTAAGCATGAAACTAAAACATAAAACATCTATGGAAACAATGTACTTCTTTTTTAAATGATAATAATAACCACCTATTTGTGTTGTTTGATTGGTTGTATTCAGAAGACTGTATCCGTCTCCCAGGAATGTTACATCAAATTCAGCCACATCGTTTCCTAATGAGATTCCTTCAGGGCATAGCAAAATTAACAGTCAAGAAAAAAACTAATTTGTATTATCCAGTCAACCTTTATTCCTCAACCTGGAATACACAAAGCAGTTTGGTATAATCCGCAGACACGCACTCTGCAAGCTGAAATCTGCACTTCAGAGACACAAACGCTGCCACTGGAGTTACGGGAAGCCGCTGTGCACAGCTACAAATGGCTTGTTTGTGCTGTTTCTTAAAATCAATATTTGTGCACAATCACTGACGTGCCACACTTTGTCAAGCGACAGGTTTGAGCAGAACAGGATCACTCACTGTGTAAGGCAGAGTGAGACTCAGCTGCACCACACACATCTCCAGCTTCACTAACGCTTTCCCCCACAGGCATGCATTATCACAACCAGATATGCTTTTTAAAGCATGGAGTTGACCTACAATATATGACTGAAAAAATGCAACAAAAATAACAACGCTGTTGGAATGAGTAAGAGCAGCCTGTGATTCTTGTTAGTCTTTAAAGACATTGAATTGGTTCCTGTTATAATCAAAGTTGAAATACATTCATCTCACATCGTGAAAAATGATTGCTTATTATGGTGACAATTTATTTCAAGAGCTGTTTTGTTATTTTCCAACATTGTTGGAAAACATGAATAAATGTATTACCATTACTCTAGTCAGAATGATTAGAAATATAATAAGATACTTATGAATAAGCCATACCATTTTTATTGTATTTGTTTGCATATCACTAAAATAAAAAGGGTGTCAGATGTGGCAACCCATAAGTATTAATTTTTAAACTTTACAATTCATGAAAAAAAGAAACAAATGTGAACATTTTAAAACATTTATTGAAACCATTTCTAAATAAAAAAATGAACTGCTAAAATTCCAGTTTATTTTCAATTTATTACCTGCTATGGTATTTAATTTCTATAATTTTTCCTTTATTTGATTACAGTGCTCAACTGAGAGTTAATGTGTCTTTTATAGTAAAGTACATTTAAGAAATTACACAGCCAATCAGCTGTAGCAAGGATGGTCAGGTGATGAGAGAGGGCTGGTTTTAGGGTTCAGTCTGGACACTGGGGTCAACACCCCCTCCTCTTCTGCAATCACCCCATCACTCCACTGGAGGCATTGCAGACAGTGCCCCCTACTGACTCACCATCACCATTGCTCGTCATAAATAAGTCATACATTCAGTAGTACTCCTGCAGGACTAAAACTACAATACATAACATGAGTTACTGATTCACATTTTGTAAGATGGCACCTGTGATGGTTCAATGATAACTGTAGCTCCGATGGGCCACACAGGTGTAAATGAGCCTGCTAAAGGCTACCTGGCTTCCTGCGTGCTTGGTATTGCCCACTGGACACTGAGGAGTGAAGCTTTAGTCAGAGACAGATGTTAAAGCTTCACTGTCACTTTAAGTGCATTTAAAGTGCTGTCATGGTGTCCCAGGTGACTGGCCATCACAGAAACATCAAGGAAGTCCAGACGAATAATCCTCTGCCCCATGTCAAGGGGTCTCAGGCTGAAATGGAATTTGGTAATTCATGCATAATTAACTCATTTTGTATACTGGCTGAAGTATGCTGTGATTTGCTGTTGCTGAATAGTCTGGCTGCAGGAGCTAACGCAGCAGTGTAAACGTTAAGTTAATGGGCAGTAGTGTGGTATTATGGTAACGAGCTAGGCTTGTAACTGAAAGGTTGCTGGTTCGATTCCCTGCTGGGGAGCCACCATTGTATCCTTGGACAAGGTACTTAACCTATATTTGCCTCAGTAAATATCCAGGTGTATAAATGGATAAAACTGTAACCTGTGTAATTTGCTCTGGATAAGTGCAGTCCAGTCCAGGCCTGCAGTGAGACGGGGGGTGCAGGGAGACGGGGGGGTGCAGTGAGACGGGGGGGTGGTGCAGGGAGACGGGGGGGTGCAGTGAGACAGGGGGGTGCAGGGAGACGGGGGGTGCAGGAAGACGGGGGGGGGGGGGGATGCAGTGAGATGGGGGGGGGGGGTGCAGGGAGACGGGGGGGGGTGCAGGGAGACGGGGGGTGCAGTGAGACGGGGGGGATGGAGGGAGACGGGGGGGTGCAGTGAGACGGGGGGTGCTGAGAGAAGGGGGGGCTGCAGGGGGACGGTGCACGCGCGGTGGGTTGGTCTGTGAGAGCAGAAAGCAGAGGGTGGTATTAAGGCTGTCTGGTTAAATCTGCTGTATCTGTACTCCACTCTGCTGTAGAGGATGCAGGATGTCATTACGCTGATACGTGTGTTTGCGGAAAAAATCTGAATTCAATAAAGATGCATTTTCAGCTGAATATTCCAATATGTTACTGTGGATGACTAGGGTCTCTGTGGATTTCTGATTTCACTTGTCAAAAATTGTGTAAGCCTTTGAAAGCAGCAAACCCCCCTCCTTCCGGTCGAGCACAGATGTGCGCAGGGCACAGAGCGGGCTGAAGAAAAGAGCCAGAGAGGGAAAAGCAAATGAGAGCGCTTGCGTTTCAAGGCTGCGTTCTTGAGTTCTGCGCCCGGTGTTACTGTGGACTGCACTTCCTTCAGCACTCATTCATGATTTGTTTCACTGTCTTTTTTATTCTTACTTTATTAAATTTTATTCTCATGTTCCAGTGTTTAAAAGAGACAAAAAATGGTGTCAGTGAGGAATTTAAAGGCACCGCATCCTAATGGAGAACGCGTATCGCTTTAACGCTCAGAGGCTGCAGGACTAATACGCAGGCACACGCAGACAGATGAATGAAATATTAAAGGCCGAGATGAAAGCCAGCATATGTACACCTTTGTTTGTTTGTGTGCCTTAGCGCGCTAAGACGCTAAAAGCCCTGGACACTTACTCAATAAATGAATATTAATGACGGCGGCGTTTCGTTTGAGGCCGGGGTGGGGGTGGCTCGAGTTTCAGAAGCTCCTGCTTAACATGCAACCTGGTGACAGGAGGGGTACGACCCCCCCGTCTTTCGCCCATGACTCCGGCTCCTCTCACTCTCCTCTGGCTACATTAATTAGTCTGAGGCTAACAACCCATCCCCTGCAATTCGCAGCCTCCCCTCTGACGGCCCTGGAGGCCCCGCGGGAAAGCGGGCTTTGTCCAGGATCCCGGGACGGTGGTATTTACCCTGTTAGTCACAGCAATTCCTTCACGCCATCGCAGATCTGCGGAAGGAACGCCACAGTTTCAGCAAACCCTCCTCGGCTCATTTAGCTTGCATTCCTGCATCTGGGTGGCGGGTTACAGCAGCGCTGACGGACTCTGAACTGTGTGTTACCTTCATTCCGCTGCATCATTTCAAAACGGAACTTACACCGAGCAGCTCCTCCACCTCATCTCAAAAATGAAATTAAAACAGACTTTTTATCCCACTTGCACCGTTACGATCCTGCAGGTCGGAGGATGTGGTAGAGGATGGTGAGAAAGCAAAGGCATTCACTGCAAGACACTGGGACACTGGAGACAGGACCTCCCCCTCCCAAAATCAACAGAATTATCCCCTCACCTGCATGCAGGTGGGTTAGGGGCAGCCCTTACCTGTGGCCTGCACAGTGGTACCTGCCACTCAAAAGCAGGGTGTTGGGTTAGACTAGTGGAAAGGCTGGGCTGATGACCACACTGTCCCTGGGGGCGGGTCTTTAAATTACTCACACCCCGGCCGTGCACCCCTTGAAGGAATCCTGCTTTTTAAACCTGCAATTAGACACACATTCTGCAAACAGACCCTTCAGAGCCCTAATCTGCTTACCATCCTATTAAAGCACATGATGCTTTCGCTATGGATTCAAGTGCGTGGCATTCAGCTACATAACCACACAGAAAAACAGCCCCAGGCGCCTGGCAAATTTAATTATGAGAACGCCCTTCTGTGTAAGATAAAAAGAAAAAAAGATTAGAGATCGTTCGCATACAGCCCAGACAGCATAGCCAGCCCAGCAGCTCCAGCTGCATCCTGCATAGGAATCTGGGCCAGTTTCTCTGTTGAATTTTGTGGTGACCTCACCCGTCCCCTGCGGGGTGTCACACGCTGAGGCTAAACAGATTTGCTCGTCTCCGTCTGTCATCCCCGCGTTCGCTCTCTCTCTCTCCCGCGCTCGTCTTCTGTTCTCTGTGACTCAGACGCTGTTGAGGTCATCGCCGTGCGACTCAAATCGCCGTGACTACTGGATTTCTCCAAACGTCAGTGTCTCTTTGAAGCTATGAATCAAAAACGGAAAAAAACCCGGCAAGTTGACTTTTACAGTCCAGTGAAAATTAAGGCTTTCAAAGAGGGCCTGTTAACAAGGATTGATGAGGCCTGGTCTGCCTATATAGGATCTAATGGTTATAAATGGTTGACTAATGATTTATATACTGTTAATAAATGACCTATAATTAGTTTATTAATTATTAAGAAGTATAAATTATTATTAATTAAGCCTACGTGCCATACATTATTTATTTGCTGAGACATTTTAAACACCTCATTTAAAATAAAATCAGAACCCAGGGAGCAGGTCGTTCTAAGGTCACAATCCTCATACACACGTGTTTGTGACTTTGTGTGAGGCTTTGAAAAGAGGAGATTAATAGGGGATTTTGAGAAAGTGCTGCTCTTCCACTGGCCCCTGGAAGTGGAGGAAATGGAAGTGCAGCAGGGAGCTCAGCTGGAGTTCACAGCGCCTCCTGAAGGGTGAGAGGAGTTCAGCGTGTTTAACCTCACGGATCTCTCTCCAGGCTGGACCCCCGGCAGGCTGAGCTCTCTGCCTTCCGGCCCACTGCTCCCCTCTCCGATCACCAGCAGTGCAGAGGAGCTTTCCTTCCCCTCTGCTGGGATAATCATGCCACGATTCCACCATTCCTGTTCAAATGACTTCCATTCTTCTGTTCTGACAGCTTCATTAATGAGGAAACACACGCAGACTGAACCACCTCACTGGAATATGGAGACCTGCACACTGCGGGACAGGACATGCAGGCTTCCGTCTGGCCCGAGAAAGCCATGACCTCAGAGCGTCCTGTTCATGGCGTGTCCAAACACAGCCTCTCTCAGGCTTTGACAGGGACGCTCCACCTCCAGACTCCTGCTGACAGCCTGGTTCCATTCCTCCTCCGGAGCTAAAGGAGGGCGCTGAGGATGAATGGGGAGGCTGAACAGATGGATCAGGCAGTGAGCAGTGGCTGAATGAGAGGTACTGTACTGTCAGGCAGCTCAGGACCGAGGGAGTCTGGGACAAGGCCATCCCTCAACCCCCCACCCCCCAACACACACACCGCAGAGTGACGCAGCTAAGGCCAGCACAGCTCGAAATGGCCGTTCTGGAGCACTCTTGTGCCTCAGACAATGCACTTTATGCTAATGACTCTAATTTGAGATTCCCACTGCTACGGCATGCGTCGGGGGGCGTCGGGGGGCCCTTTTCGTAATGAGTGTTCTGTCATAATCATTTCGCTCCACACTTCACGCGCAAATCGAGCAAACACACAGGTTCTTGTCCCATAAGAATTGCATTGACGATTCTGAGTTTAATATCCCTTTTTATTCTGCTTTTGTCCATCAAACCCAAGTGAGAGCCACTGGATTAGCTAAGTGCTTGTTATTTCCAGGGTATTTTCTAAAAGCCACGTATTAATCTCCAGATACAGAGTGAGTGCGCCTGAGTGCTGCAAAACAAGCCTGATTACCACGGGCTGAGAAATTTAAATAATGTCATTCATTTTTGGGAAATCAGGGTGAATTGGTTTTATATAAATATAAATCTGATCTAAGATTAGTAAACAGTAAGATCCAGTCCTTCTCTACCACATTAATGCTTGCACACATGAGATTCTTCATAAATATGAATCTTGACTGTGCTTTTCACTTGACACTTATCTGTATCATGCTGATTGAATTACTATAGCAAAGTATTACATGCTAATGAAACTACACTGTAAGACTGGAGAACCTACTCTCTCTGCATCAGCTGGAACCTGCAGGAGACCCTCCTTTGGACCTGCTTTGGAAACTGAAGTGTAGCTTCAGTTCATCAGCTGCGACTGGCAGCCATGACAGTAGGTCTTGCTCTGAGCTGAAGCCGGCGGAAAAGTCCCTCAGCCAAGTACACTTTGATCCCATCTAACATATGCAGGGGAGCGGGTTCAAAGACCTGCGCATACACACACACACACACACACGCACACACACGCACACACACACACACACACGCACACACACACGCACACACACACGCACACACACGCGCACACACACACACACACACACACACACACACACGCACACACACACACACACACGCACGCACGCACGCACGCACGCACGCACGCACACACAGACATGCGTGCACACACACAGACACACACCTTCAGCTGATGTCAGGGGACTATGAGAGCAGTATCCTCAGCCTGCAGCAGGGGTACTGCAGCCTGTTTCTTTACACATGGCTTCCCCAGTGCTCCGAGGGCCAGTCACACAGCCATGGCCGAACAGGGGAAACAGCTGCGGGTGATGTTTTAAAGCACTGAGAGGACTGCTCTGGCCTGCCGTGCCTTCCCCCCTCCCTGACATGGAGTTCCTGGACTGTGGCAGAACCTCTTTGGAGGCTCTTTGGAGGTTTCTCTGCAACTCGAGGCAGATGGTATCTTTACACCTTCATTATGTAACGCAAGCCCCTGCCTGTAAAACAGCTCCAGTGCTAATTTCAATATCCAGCTCTGCAAAATGGAAGCGCAGACCGATACCCAATTCCATTAGATTAAAATCTGCAGAACACATTGTTCAAGTTTTTCTGTTACTGTTTCACATTGGTCAAAACCTGAAGAGCAGAGAATGCGTCCAATGCTAACTGGTTGAAAGAAGGTTTCGTGTTTTACAGAGTAAAATGAAACCGCACAGAAGGCCTTATGTTCACGCTCTGTTACAGTGTTTAGTTCTTTTGAAAATTCAAGGAGTAACAATAAATTTGCAGATTAGAGGAAATAAGCCTGGTGCCCTGACCCATCTATATGAATGGTCACAAATCCTCTCTTGGCACATACGCTTTCTGTCAGCCACAATCTCCTTCTTCCTGATTCGGTACAATCACAGTCAGAGTGCCAGAATTCTGTTACACACCACGGTCAGAGTGCCAGAATTCTGTTACACACCACGGTCAGTGCCAGAATTCTGTTACACACCACGGTCAGAGTGCCAGAATTCTGTTACACACCACGGTCAGTGCCAGAATTCTGTTACACACCATGGTCAGAGTGCCAGAATTCTGTTACACAACTCCCCACCCAGAGTGCCTCCAAACTCAGATGACTTCCGCAGTCGAGTGTGTCTTTAATAAAATAAGATGGTATGAAGATGAATTCCATTCCAGACGACAGACAGCACAGAAGAGTCAAAACACTGACAGCGATATTGATTGATAATTGCAACAGGAAAATGCAGGGAACATAAAAGTGAAGTGTTTCTCCTCAGAGATAAGATCTGACGCCTGTAACGGAATATCGATCGCAGCAAATTATCTGCTCAACCTGACAGCCGCAAATACAGAGCCCGCTATGATTATATTTGGAAGGTCTTGCAGATTATGAGTGATTGAGACTGATTTGTGTATATACAGAGGCTTTACTGTCATGGAAAATGTAAAACCCAAACGAAAATATGAAATGAAATATGTTCTTTAAGAGGTGTTTTTCACTGTTGGGAAAAGAGACAAGACTATACAAGACGTGCAAATCAATGCAAACACAGGGGAAGGGACACAGCTGTGCTGATACAGTAATCTCAGACTGCAGTGTACTGACACAGTAATCTCAGGCTGCAGTGTACTGACACAGTAATCTCAGGCTGCAGTGTACTGACACAGTAATCTCAGACTGCAGTGTACTGCAGTGTACTGACACAGTAATCTCAGGCTGCAGTGTACTGCAGTGTACTGACACAGTAATCTCAGACTGCAGTGTATTGACACAGTAATCTCAGGCTGCAGTGTACTGACACAGTAATCTCAGGCTGCAGTGTACTGACACAGTAATCTCAGGCTGCAGTGTACTGACACAGTAATCTCAGACTGCAGTGTACTGCAGTGTACTGACACAGTAATCTCAGGCTGCAGTGTACTGCAGTGTACTGACACAGTAATCTCAGACTGCAGTGTATTGACACAGTAATCTCAGGCTGCAGTGTATTGACACAGTAATCTCAGGCTGCAGTGTACTGCAGTGTATTGATGTAGCGGAGCTGAAGTGATTAGCTCGTGTGAGTCCTGCGTAAAGCCTTAGGTAGCGGGTAGCAGGTAGCCGAGTGGTTGCAGCGGCTACGTCACTCCCTCTGAGACCTGGCTAAGTAGCGTTGTTGCCGACAGGCTAACGGCAATTTGCCTTTAGCTCAACTGGCAACGACGCTGGCTTTAAGGGGTTGGCAGCGAGCAGTAAGAACCTCGGTTCGAAACTCGCTCGCTCGCCGACCCACGTAACATCACATTAAAAACACAACGCCAGAGACCACCCGTTACATTGACACAGTAATCTCAGGCTGCTGTGTACTGACACAGTAATCTCAGGCTGCAGTGTACTGACACAGTAATCTCAGGCTGCAGTGTACTGCAGTGTACTGACACAGTAATCTCAGACTGCAGTGTACTGACACAGTAATCTCAGACTGCAGTGTATTGACACAGTAATCTCAGGCTGCAGTGTACTGACACAGTAATCTCAGGCTGCAGTGTACTGCAGTGTACTGACACAGTAATCTCAGGCTGCAACTGTACTGACACAGTAATCTCAGACTGCAGTGTATTGACACAGTAATCTCAGGCTGCAGTGTACTGACACAGTAATCTCAGGCTGCAGCTGTACTGCAGTGTATTGACACAGTAATCTCAGGCTGCAGTGTATTGACACAGTAATCTCAGACTGCAGTGTACTGACACAGTAATCTCAGGCTGCAGCTGTACTGCAGTGTACTGACACAGTAATCTCAGGCTGCAGTGTACTGACACAGTAATCTCAGGCTGCAGTGTACTGACACAGTAATCTCAGACTGCAGTGTACTGACACAGTAATCTCAGGCTGCAGTGTACTGACACAGTAATCTCAGGCTGCAGTGTACTGACACAGTAATCTCAGACTGCAGTGTACTGCAGTGTACTGACACAGTAATCTCAGGCTGCAGTGTACTGACACAGTAATCTCAGGCTGCAGTGTACTGACACAGTAATCTCAGACTGCAGTGTCCTGGCCGTCTGTGCAGTGACGCTCCCACTGCAAAATCCAGCACAAAGGTCAGGGGTCAAAGACCTGCACTGTCGAAGTTCTGTTATCATATGACATCAGTTCCTGCCCAATAAACAGAGCAATGTGACATCATTGATAACATATGATAACAACACTATTTTCAAAACACTCTGAAGTAAACAGCACAAGAAAGAACACAATATCAGATAAGTCTGTCAATGCAGTCCTTGATGTGCAGATTTGAAAGACGTGTGTGGTCAAAGCTCTCTTGTCAAATCAACGGTGGCACATAACCAGGGACAGCGAAACATCTAATGATGCTGTCAGTGACTTGTTGTGACCAAAGCCGGTCAGAGCTGTCAGTCACGTCAGAGAGATGCTTTAGCTCAGAGAGATGGCAGAGGACAGCAGAACAATGCCACAGTGACAGATTAATATGGACCCACAAGCGGTAATGGAACCAATTATGCCAGCTCTTTCAGGGTCATCTCACTGATGAAAATGGAATGTTTCCTATTCATACCCGTCTCTCTTTGAAAAACACCATGGGCATGTGACACAATTCAATGTGTTTTTTCATGATATTGCACTGTGCTCGACGTCAATATGGGGTGATGGCTGAGACTGAAATCAAAGCCTTCACCAAGACAGGAAAACATCAATATCATTACGGCACTGGGACCTGCTTTAATTCCCTCTGACTCTGCTCTGAGAGAAGACACCTGCCGTTCTCTCACTCCCTCCCACCCTGCCTGTCTGTTTGATAAAGGCCTGCCGTACTTCCTCCTTATTGTACTCTGAAGAATGCAGATGATTTCCGTCCGCTGCTCTGAGCGCTGAAGTATCTCCGTTCCGTTTGGAGGGAGGGGTGTGTTATTTCCAGCTTGGCTCCTTCGCTGGGCTAATTGACTAACCACCGCATTAGCGCGTTACTGCATGGTCAATTAAAAGCACACAGAAACAATCCATTGTTGGAGTCTGGCCTTTTCCAGGGCTCAAGGCTGTGTGAATTCCAGCATCCCTGAACAGCCAATAAGCAGCGTGGCTTATCGTGGAGGCCTTGCCGAGGTGCGGCTGATTACCGCTCAGCTGGCCTTGGCAGATTGCACCATGCGGTGAATGGGCTAATTGTCATGCAGGCTTTGTTGCCTCCCCATTGTGATCACTTGAATTTCAGCTCGGAGTGGATATTCCCCCTGGAGAGATCTTTCAGATAAGTCCCCCGCAATCTATGAAACAAGGGGCCTTAGCTTAGAGGAACGCTCTGCCTCCTGTCATACCACTGGCTGGAGACGCTGATCCTACATGTAATAATGGCTTTCACTTTCAGCCTCCCGTATTATTCTGCAAATCGCAGAACGAAGCAAGCATTTATTAATAACATTTATTTTTTGAAAGCACAGTGTTCATGCTGTGTATTGGAGAGCACTGGCCTTCAGTGTAAACCCTCTGCAAATGGAGACAGGTGGAGAAGCAGGACATCTCCTAAAATCAACAGGTTTGGAATATTTACCTCTTGAAAGCATTATGGGAAACCAGGTGCGCCCCACCTGCATGCAGACCAGGTAAAAGAACTCTGAAGCTGACACATGTGCTCTCTGTGTTTCAGAATTCCCTTCACTGAGAGCGCCCCACAGGGCTAAACCCACAGGGCCTAACCACCACGCGTGCAGCAGGGTAACTGCGCTGTAATTGGCCTGTTAGGAAAGGCCTGCACGGCAGGAAGTGGCCCTCAGATCTCTCTGGAGGGGACACTTTCTCTGAGATAAAGAGCACTTTCTCTCCGCCTGCAGGAGGCTGCACTGGCCTGGGACAGCAGATCCTGCAAGCGAAACAGGAAGAGGAACGATGCTCTGCTTTCTTCCTCCATCGGTGCCATTATCCTGCCATGTCTCCCTCTTGCTGAGAATTTCTCTCAGAGAAAGTCTGGCCGTATTAAACTGTATGTAAGGTGCAGTGGGTAAGAATTTGTATTTTAACTTCATGTGACATGAGGGTCTGTAGAGAAACCTCACTGGCTCTCATATTGAATTATCTAAAATGTTCAAAATTCTGAATATGTGAGACAGCTTAAACATTTGAACAGCTCAGTCGGAATAAAATATTCTAACATGAGAGGAAAATGTCATGGTTGGATGGGATTACTTCACGTGCACGTGGATGCATCACAGGTGCTCTGCCTGCGTAAAGTAATTCACTGTGCAAGCAGCAGAGAAGGACAGCTGAAAGACGCAGAGTGTGATGTGTCTCACGTCAGAGATAAAAACTCTGCTGCTCCAGGCATGGGGCTGAGACCGGCATGCGACTAACATCTGAACCGAAAATCTGATGCACGACTGTCACTCTGCTCAGTCTGTATGGCCGCTATGCCTCTCCATGAGTGACAGGCTGAACGCACACGCTACATTCTGAATCCCTATGTACTTGAGAACACTAGAGAACACTAATGTAGTGTTAAAGAGCGCTTACTCTGAGTACATGAAAAAATCCTGTGTTCATATTCAGAATTCTGCATTGTTTGAGGTGATGCTTGTATGCCACTCTTTACACAGGACAACATCAAGCATAACATCCTCATCACATAAAAGAGCAATAAATCAACAAATAAATATATAAAAATAAAGCAATAAAATGAGAGACACCTGACAAAAATGGACTGTATAATGGGTAGTTGCCACATTTTGCCAGCACAGTTCTCACCTCACCTCTCCAATCCCCTGATGGAGTCTGTCTCAGTTACTTGATCTGATGGTCTAATTCCTGCTCAACCGTGTCTGTGGAATCAAACATTCTGAATACCTAATAACAGCCTGTCTTTTTCTTGGAGCCTTCCTCCAATTGGGTCAGAGCCTCGCACCCGAGTCAGAGACAGCTGAGTCAGAGCCGTCCAACTGAGTCAGAGAGTTGCAGCTGAGTCAGAGATTTGGACCCGAGTCAGTGCCTCACACTCTCACACGCATCCCTTTAGATGCTGTCTCCATTTCTCCCTGAGAGTCTAAAAATGTAAAATATTAAAAGATTGAGTAAGTCTGCTGGAAGGTAGGGAGCTTTCACACATGGCAGAAAAGCCACAGATGGCAAAGGTCTGCAATAAACCCTCATATTTCTGTATTTTAAAAATAATCTCGATTTCTAGCTTGAGGCTGAAAGAACTCTCAGGCAACCTCAGGCAGAATCAAGCATGATTCTGCCTGTCCTCCAGGTTATGGGTCTTTGCTGAAAACAGCACACAGCACACGGTAAACAAATGGCTAATCATCTCCCTTTGTTTACAATCAACATCATACCTGCAGCCTTAACACATTGCTGAAGCAGTAATCATACAGACTGCGTGTCACGGAGAAGAGCAGAGACCCCCTGCAGATTACAGGCAGAGTGCTTTTAGGGAGAGACGGGTTCTGAGTTCTGCTTTGGAGGAGAGACGGGTTCTGAGTTCTGCTTTGGAGGAGAGACGGGTTCTGAGTTCTGCTTTGGATGAGAGACAGGTTCTGAGTTCTGCTTTGGATGAGAGACGGGTTCTGAGTTCTGCTTTGGAGGAGAGACGGGTTCTGAGTTCTGCTTTGGATGAGAGACGGGTTCTGAGTCTCCTCTGGACCGTCAGACTCATGTGGAGAGTAATGGAGCCGGCGTATTCGCGGAGGCGAGTGTCTCTGGGACGGAGCGCCTGGCCCGCCCGGCGCGACCGATCCTCCTGGGACGGCTGTGTTTACCTGACGGTACACAGCATGCACGCAGTTTCGGGAGCCCAGTGAGACTGCAGCGTCTCTGAGCGATTAGGGTCTGCAGCATTACACAGGGCTCCAAAGGCACCTGAAGTCTACTCTATTAAAAATTCGGACAGATTGGACATTTTCAGCACACTGCAATCAATAACTTCAAAGTCTGTTCGGCAGCATTAATGGAGTCAGTATCTGTATACATAAACAGCCCCTCAGAGAGACAGGGAGCTCACCGCCAGAAACTTTCAGACAGAGCCAGCACACGATACAGGGGCAGGAGCACCGAGAAGGAAAAGGCCAAAAAACCCACCGATCAGTGATTTTAATCACCATGGGAACACAGGAGCAAACAGAGAAAAGCTGCAGCTTAGAGAGAAAAGACCTGCATTCTCTCAGCTCATTTAAACTGCATCTATAGGTGTTACAGACTTGATCCATTGCAGCATAGAATATATAACAGAGCACCACCACCACCCCAAATGAAAAGGTAAAATAAAAAATCGTTAAAATGGTGGAGTACAGTGGGGAGTAAACAGAAAAAAAGGGTCACATTCAGGTACAGAATCATACGGGACGTGTGACTGAGAAGAGCTGCATTCCAGAGCGAAGCTGCCCTCCCTTTAACACCATGAATGTGAGCTGCTGAAATCATATCTAAAAAGACAGAAATCCGTTGCTGCCAAATGAGCGGGAAGGTGTCATCAATTCACTACAGTCTTCCTGGCAGCAGCAAGCGTCTCTGCTGAAGTGATGGCTTAAGAACAGAGGAATCATTAAAGCGTGAGCGTGAGATGTCATGATCTGGGATTGTGGAAAGGTCTGTAGCGATCTGTCCTCGGATGCTGGTCACACCTGGACAATCCCAGAAATCCCCCCTCCCCAACCTGAGGAGAAAACATACACCCTGGGGGTGGATTTAAGCGCATATGGACACACCTCTGAGGAGTCAGGTACAATCTATGCAGGAACTTCCAGTGGATCATCTGATGATGTGGGGTCTGTAAGGATAACTGCACACATTTTTAACTTTATTGTTGTCTGTATTTTTGTATTATCTGTCATTGATAAAGTTTTACCTGCCTTCTTGGCCAGGCCTGCATTGTGTGCCTGCATGCCTCCATATATCAATACACTTGGTTGGTTAAATAAAGGGTATAAAAAATAGATAGAATGTTAAATGTGTGCAGTTGCAGACAGATGTAAAAGCCTGCTAAATTAATTAATCCCTCCTGGGAAAGGACACACACAGAAAGTCGGATATAGTATCGTTACAGCACTCTGCACCAACAAATCACACCCCTGGCTTTAACTGATAACAGTTTAATACTGTATCCATTTCCACACCAAGGGTGACAAAATAAAATGAGCATTTACACTATTATCACACCTCACACATTGCTGTCTTTTTCAGGTGCTTTTGGGGGGCTCAGGTAGCCAGGTGTGACAGGTACTAGCTGTCTTTGATGCTGCCTGCTCTTTGCAAAGTAAAGCACAGCAAAAACAAAGCGAACCTTTCCGATTTCGGATCGCTTGCTGCACTGAGCCGGCCATGCTACTCTCTCTGGCCCTCCATTGGAGCAAACTGCATTTTAAACCCATTGTTATATACATTTTAAAATTGATTCTGCTCTCTTAGGTGTGGGTAGCGCAGAGACAGCCTGGGTGCCCACCCTTCCGTACACATTCGGAAAGGAAGGAGAGCATTTCAGCACCCCCCCATACGCGCTGCTGTTCACTGTGTGAAGGACTGAGAGCAGCTTCAGGGCTGTGTAACGGAAAGTGTATTTTTGCAGTAGTAATAAGAAAGCTACATCTGCCACTTTCTCAGCTTCCACTCTGACAAAAATGAAAAGGATGCATTCCAGGAAGCCACTAGAGATATAAAAATGTGCTTTCCCAAAAATAATAACAATAATAATGTGAAGAAGAGGAAGACGAAAAAGAGGAAAAAGAGCTTAACATGATGATGGTGCTTATTTGTGCTTGTTTGCAGACAGGTAGTATTGTTGGTCAGGTTCCTCGCCGCAGGGCAGGTCAGGTGTTTGCTGAGTAGTTAAAGCATTTACATCTGGCTGAAAGCTGTGATGCTGCCGGACACAGCGGCTCACTCCCTTCCCCGCATTTCTACACAGCTGCCCTCTTTCCCTTCAGCTTGCGGTGTTTTTCACTGCAGTAATTACTGTGGCTCAGTGGGACAGCAGAGGTTGCTGGTTCAATTCTTAGAGGGGCCACTGCTGCTACACCCCTGAACAAAATGCTTAACCTCAATTTACAGTAAATATTCAGGCATATAACTGGATGACAATAATTTTAAGCTATGCAAGTTGCTCTAAATAGGAGTGCCTGCTAAGAAACCATGATGTACAACAGCTGAGTTGGCTAATTGCTTGCAAGTAAAATATCACCAATATCTGTTGGCCACTTTGACTAATTAGTAGGTTATTCTCTCAGTTCAGTAAATGACTCAGCAGGCCAGCGCAGACAGCACAGGTGACGAATGATTCAGAGGCTTCCTTCTGAGGCCTGCCTTTCACACACAGCTCAGAGCTGCTGCAGTGATTTGTGTCTGTCACCTGTGTACCGTGGACCGTCCAGATTGAGTACACACCCCCCAAGGCCAATGCAGTTTGCAGGATTCGCCAGGTCAGCTCCATGGCCCCCGTACACACAGTCCAGGTGGGTGATATAACCGGAACTCCACACTCTTGACCCTGCAGCATTACACACCACCACGGCATCAACTCCTTTTTTTCCAAATGTACCAAAAAAAACCCACGTGACCCCCTGCTGAGAACTCCTGGCCACGTGGCACAGCTGGTACTCATGAAAGAATGCGTTATGGATAAGCGCCCTGAACGAGCCTCAAGGCTAAACATGCCAATCTGGGAGTGCTGGAGGTGTGTGTTTATAACAAACTGAACACACTCTCAGTGAGGCCACCGAAACTCTGCCTCACTGTCTGTCTGGGAGCACTGAGGTGTGTGTTTTTAACCTGAATGCTCTCTCACTGAGGCCACCGAAACTCTGCCTCACTGTCTGTCTGGGAGTGCTGGAGGTGTGTGTTTACCAGGCGTCCAATAAAACCGCCTGTTTGCAGCTGCAAAACGCTGGGTTTTTCAGCGATGCAAGAGTCTCATGGGTTGGTTAAATGAGAGCAATAAATTCCAATAAAGCATCTGGTTGGTCTTTCCCTCGTTTCCATTTCCGAAAAAGGCTTTCATTTTGCAATACTTAAAATACTTGTAACAGAACTGCTCAAAACCTCCAACTGAACACATTAATGCGAAACATAATTTTAAGGTCCGCTTTTTCAGAAAACGGCCGAAGGTGCCCTTGAAGGGGGAATCTCTCTGGAATATTAATATTCCTGATGCACTTTCCGTGGATTAATGCTCCTGTATGCAGCATTAACATTTTCCCACAGCGCCGGGACCCTTTCCAGCAGCATGCAGAGAGGTGACACACGGGCCACACGCGGGAGGACACACGGGCCACTTCATTAGTATCTGCAGCGGCACGTCTTCAGCGCATTCAGAGTGTTTCTCACTCCCTGACCTCTAACTACACGCAGACGCGCAGACGGTGTCAGTGCTTTAAGAGCCCTTGGCTCCTAGCCTTTTCTGCTCAGATCTCCAGCGTCTCCCAGTCAGTCTCTGTGCTCTTATCTGCAGGAAATGTTTGGCGTTGCTGGTGATAAGACAGACGTTTAATCTTTGCAGCTTTACCCCGGCAGATCGGGGAGCTGCCTCACAGTGCCCACCGCACTGAGTGCTTTCCCTTCTCCTCACACACACACACACACACACACACACACACACACACACACACACACACACATTCACACACACACACATTCACACAGCAAAAACCCTGCAAATACACTCCTCAGTGATAAGGATTCTAAATGCCAGCCTCGGTATCCTTCATAAGAGATATCATGGACAACTGGTATATTTGAAAAACGGAAAAGCAGACATAGCAATCTAAGGGACATTTTGAACGCTTTTGGTGCTAGCAGCTTTCTGTGATTAAAAGACTGAATGCACATTGAAAACAGTCACTGATCTAATGTCTTTGGACTGTGAACTCAAGGGCTGTGTGATTAACCTCCTGCAGACCCTGCAATTGTACCTCCAAGTGAATCCAGAATGAGACCCTGCAGTAACACCCCTGTGTGAATCCTGGATGAGACCCTGTCATTGCACTCTTGAGTGAATTACAGGTGAGACCCTGCAGTTATACCTTACTTCATTCTCTCCAGTAAAAATGAATGTGGCTAAAGA
Source organism: Megalops cyprinoides (assembly GCF_013368585.1). Taxonomy (NCBI): domain Eukaryota; kingdom Metazoa; phylum Chordata; class Actinopteri; order Elopiformes; family Megalopidae; genus Megalops; species Megalops cyprinoides. The sequence continues at coordinate 33,853,461 of NC_050596.1, read as the reverse complement.
GGAAGCAGAATTTGAGTGGAGTAAAGCTGTAAGATGTCTCAGAAAGGGTGTCTAGTGAGCAGATAAATAATACAATTATTTCTCTCCACTCAGTGGGAATGTGACAGGTAGATAGTGATGTCTTGTCTCCTGCAGGGAAGAGGCCCTTAAGGGGCGAGCGGTCCAGCCCCCTGGCCGTGTAATACAGCACTAATTGCCGCATACAGTGAGATATGCAGAGAGTCACCAGACTGAGGTGTGAGGAGGACAGTGCTGAAAACTTCATTATAAAGGAACCAAGCTGCCAGTCCGCACACCGGAGCCTTGAAAGAGAAAAACATTTGAAGACAAAGGGAAAACCTCTGAGCCAGATATTTCCGTAGTGAGAACGACTTCCTGATGGAAACAGAGTATTTCTTCCAACAGTCAGGACTGATTTGTTCTTACTTCAAAGTATTTTTGTTTGATTTTCTTTCCTCCTGCCTAGGCAATTGTTAACTCTCTTTTCCAGCAAGCTGCAGAGACAGTTCTGAGCATTTTTGCTTTTCCAAATATCTAGCTAGAAGTCATAAGAGAGGCAACTGATTACCATACAAGCACCTGCTTTTTCAGTCAATAGAACATTATTTACCGAAATTGAGACACTAAATGTATGAAATGTGTAATGCAGCTGTAGAAGGCCATCCAGGGGAGACTGTCTGAGGGTCAATGCCCCTACCTCCCCTCCCGGTTCGCCCTGCTGGCTGCTGGGCTCAGCAGCACTGTGGTATAAATGGCTCTCATTGGCTGCTGTCTTGGCCCTGCTGACAGCTGATTGGCTGACTGTAGGAGGCTGTCATTACACCCTTTCCCTCACCGCTATGCGTGGCCCCACAAGTCTGTGTGTAGGTCAGCTCCTCGTGACCCCATCTGCTGGAGGTCTGCATGAGCACAGGCGACACCCCTCCTGACAGGCGACACCCCTCCTGATCACAGAGCCTTATCTGAAGAGCACCTGCACTCGCACACAAACATTTTCAGGGCTAGTTAGCACCAGCGCGTGGAGATTAGACAGCCAGCACTGAACAGCAAAGTCAGAGCTCGATGGCCTCGCTCTGAGGAGTTTAGCACTGTCTCTTTCATCTCAGTGAACATGTGCTTACGAACTGGAATAAGCGTTTGTGTGAATGCATGGCTGCTCTCCACGGCTTTGATCACGTTAGCATCTCTCTGCTGTCCGTTTCTCTGCTCATGAGCGTGTGCTCCGACCATCTCCTCCCGAGACTGATACCTGCGTGTGTGAGAAGCTGAATTCACAGGTTGCGCTCACTGTGTCCAAGTACCAAATCTACATATTCACGGCAGCCTGCTCTAAAGGACCCAGAAATACCCAAACCTACACATTCTGCACATGCAAACATCTAACGTTCACAAGTGCATGATACAACCCACAGTTGTCCTGGAAACTGCCCTCATGTTAAAGTCACACTGCTGAGGTAAGAGGCTGTACCTCATGAGTATGCATGTACGTGTGTGTGTGTGTGTGTGTGGGCATGTGTGTGTGCGCGTATGTGTGTGGGTGTGTGTGTGCGTGTGCGCGTGCGTGTGTATGTGTGTGGGCACGTGTGTGTGCGCGTGCGTATGGGTGTGCGTGTGGGCGTGTGTGTGTGTGTGTGCATGCATGTGTATGTGTGTGGCCATGTGTGTGTAGTCTCTCACACCAAGGACTCCCGTATTAGAAATGGCATTCTAACATATGAGCTCCAGAGTACCATATAACAGTATGGCAGTCAGGGTCAGGAAGAACTCCCTGCTGCAGCACTTCTGGTGTAGCCCTGGGCATGGACACTTCACTGGAACTGCCTCAGTAAATGCCATGTCTACATGGAAGAGATGTACATAAGTAAGCTGTATACATCACTGTGGATCAGGGTATCAGCTATGCCGCTCTAATGTGACCTAATAATAGAGAGAACACCCTACCAGCCCTGTACTGCCAGTAACCGAGCCGCAGTGTTGCTGACACGTACCCTAAAGAGCCCCACACTGCACAGCTGCACAGCCATGAAGCTGCCCCGCTCTGAGACTGCACAGCCATGAAGCTGCCCCGCTCTGAGACTGCACAGCCATGAAGCTGCCCCGCTCTGAGACTGCACAGCCATGAAGCTGCCCCGCTCTGAGACTGCACAGCCATGAAGCTGCCCCGCTCTGAGACTGCACAGCCATGAAGCTGCCCTGCTCTGAGACTGCACAGCTCCCACCTCTGCCGCACTCAAACGTTAATGCTGTTTACCTGTCAGTGGATAGTGTTACACACGGCATCACAGCCCTGTGCATATCAGGAGCTGTTTTCTCAGAGAAAAATAGCAAGACTGGATTTGCATCTTCATTCCCGATGTTGCAGCTGTCTTCACCTTACCTTCTGTACCTGCATCTCCAAACGGTACATTTTGTCTGGAAAGTCTTTTCAGCTTCATCTAACATTCCTCTGATTGCGAATCTGATCTAAAAGAATCTGAGCGCTGAGATACACTTCCATTCCAGATCTGGAAGATATTTAACAGTGGGTTCTTTAACGCGATAAACATATCTCTCCAAACAGCCACAGCAAAGACACTGTTCACAGGTCACTTTCTGCTCCATCATTTCTTATGAGATAAAAATGTTTACTAATATGACTAAACAATATCAAAAATTTCTTTTGGGCTCTGTTCAAATAACTCTCCCAGTATATAATGTCTCCCTGAGAAAAGCAGGATTCCTGCCAGGCTGCAGCACGCTGTGTCATATGGCATTTCATTTCAGAAGACACCTGCAGAACCCGCTCGCTTTGCATATGAGAAAAGTGACACCCCCTCAAAGCCTGAGATGACGCTCAGATACGGGAGACAGTCTGAATTCTGACTCCTCACTGAAGTGCTCTCCCAGGGGACGGAGAACCCAGCACTTGGAATTCCTTCTTCAGAGTGTCTCAGGGGACCAGACGTCAGATTTCACGACAGGCTGAGTGAGCTTCCGGCCCAGTGTGACATCAGCGTGTGGGAGGGGCTCAGAACCCGCAGCTGCCTGATCAATGCTGAGAGAGATGGTAACATGCAAGCTCCTATTCCTCCAAGGTCGTTTCAAGGACACTCACATACTTATCACTGGCACCAGCACAAGCACTCCAGTATGCAAAACGACATCAGGGATCCGGCCACGAGCGCAGGGATCAGGCTCCGAGCACACTGTTGGGCTTCTGGATATATGCTAATGAGGTGGTTCAGGAAGAGCGGGATTGATTTTGTTTGAACCATCAATTTAGGATGAACAGTCGTTCTTAAAAATGGCTGTCAGACAGATTTCGGCGAGACTGCACTTTAACGAGCGGAGGCACAGCCGAGACTCTCACACTCTTTTGCAAGCTGTCTACAGGGATCGAAAGTTGACAAGATCCGGAGTTTTGAAAGGCCTATGGAGTGAAACCATGGCAACACACTCATCCACTACACTGACTGGGTATGGTGTTCCCTCCATCATCGGAGAGAAGCACTGCATTTGGGAAAAGAAAACGGCTAGAAAGTGAGCAGTGAAGTCTGTACTGAAAAATGGATTTGTGATGGAATTCTGCCATCTCTCAAAGCCAGGAGCTTCAAGTGTCTACAGATGACCCATGTGGACAGACAGACACACAGACACACAGATGGACGGACACACAGACAGACAGACGGACAGACACACAGACGGACGGACAGACAGAGACACAGAGGAGAGCAGACAGTTTTCACTGCTTTCACTGGCATCCTGTTCAGGTGAAGTCACTGAGGTGAAATATTGGCCACAAATTTGCTGGAAAAGCCATGCAGCAGTAACTCATGCAGCCTAATGGGTCTAGTGTAGCATCATTATCCAGCAGCCTTCTGTCTGCAGAAGTGAGCTCCTCAGACTGGCCTGTAGTGAGCTCCTCAGCTCCTCAGACTGGCCTGTAGTGAGCTCCTCAGACTGGCCTGTAGTGAGCTCCTCAGCTCCTCAGACTGGTCTGTAGTGAGCTCCTCAGACTGGTCTGTAGTGAGCTCCTCAGCTCCTCAGACTGGCCTGTAGTGAGCTCCTCAGACTGGCCTGTAGTGAGCTCCTCAGACTGGTCTGTGGTAAGCTCCTCAGACTGGCCTGTAGTGAGCTCCTCAGCTCCTCAGACTGGCCTGTAGTGAGCTCCTCAGACTGGCCTGTAGTGAGCTCCTCAGACTGGCCTGTAGTGAGCTCCTCAGACTGGCCTGTAGTGAGCTCCTCAGCTCCTCAGACTGGTCTGTGGTGAGCTCCTCAGACTGGCCTGTAGTGAGCTCCTCAGCTCCTCAGACTGGCCTGTAGTGAGCTCCTCAGACTGGCCTGTAGTGAGCTCCTCAGACTGGCCTGTAGTGAGCTCCTCAGACTGGCCTGTAGTGAGCTCCTCAGCTCCTCAGACTGGTCTGTGGTGAGCTCCTCAGACTGGCCTGTAGTGAGCTCCTCAGCTCCTCAGACTGGCCTGTAGTGAGCTCCTCAGCTCCTCAGACTGGCCCCTAGTTTGTCCTCTGCTTCATACTTACAAAATGTGATATTCTGTGTCTGACTGTAGTTCATTTCCAATCCTTACTACTTTTCCAAGTTAAATGAAAGTAAGAATGTCTAAACATAAATTATTGAATAACTTCTAGAAAGACACGGCTTTACTCACACTAAAAGCACCTGACAGCAGGGTGCTGGCTGACTGTCTGCCAGCAGGTGCTCTCCCTAGAATCCGTTCAGCAGAGCAGCCACTCCAGCCTCCAAATGCTCACTATTCCCACCCCTGATATCGGTGGCCATGATCCTGTTGACTACTGCAGTCTAAAAGCAAGACCTGAACCAAAAGTAAATATACTCTGTGTATATTTATCTCTTTTCCTTATTTACAGTTATATTTAATTGCCAAAGAAATATTCTTATCTAAAGCCTGTGTGTTTAAGTACAATTCTCTGGGGTAATGTTCTCTGGGTAAGTTGTTAATTGCAGTTATATATTTTTAGCTTCAAATCAATGCACAACATTGAATTTCCCACTCTCCATCAACACAGTAGCAATTAGGCAGGGTCCTAGCGAGGGTACCATGGAGACACATGGGGGGGGCTGATTGGAGTGCTTATACCAAGGATGGGGAAAACAAATAAAGCTGAATCTCTTCTTCCTCAAGACCAGACAGCAGTGGCAGAGACAACCAGCCCCCCTCTGATTCCCTCATTCACACACCGCGCAACACACTTACACACACCACGCAACACACTTACACACACCGCGCAACCCACTTACACACACCACACAACACACTTACACACACTGCGCAACACGCTTACACACAACACACTTACACAGACCACGCAACACACTTACACACACCGCACAACCACACACCGCGCAACACACTTACACACACCGCGCAACACATACACACACCGCACAACACACTTACACACACCGCACAACACACTTACACACACTGCAATAAACAGAACACACTACAACACCCTGAAATGAACAGGAGACACACACACTGCAGAACACATTTACACACAATCAAATGCACACAACACATTGAAACACCCTGAAACAGACGTAAACTAATATTAGGCCACAGTCTGTGGCATTGCAGGTTGGAGAGAAAACTGCGATCGATGGCTGGGAGCTATCGATAGTCAGAATGGTGGAGTAGCTGCTGGGCCCTCAGCTGAGTACCACTCCACCCGGGTTACCCTGCAAAGCTGGAACAAAGCACGGGTGAAGCGCCCTCAGTAATGAAGCTCTTATTGATTTCCCATTCTCAGGAATCAGTACCTCAGCTCCAGCTCTCCTGCCTAAAACTTCTCACATTTAATTTGTGCATCGTCTGCGGGGAGACTTTATCAGATAAACCTCCAGAGGCTCCTGAGAGAATGTGTCTCTGCAGCTCCGACAAGCACACAATAATTGCGTGTGGCAAAATCAAAAAACTCAGACAAAAAATGAGATGCAGACCCTGCATTTAGACACAGTTCTCTGCCAGTACAGGTCCAGCTTGTGCACTGTCTGTAATGCTCTTAAAACCAGGACTCTGCAATGGTAATTTAATAACCAACGGCGAGCAGCCACTCCACGGCACACCCAGCCAGGGAAGCACAGAGCCGGGGCCTGACAGTTAGGCTGCCTGAGCAAATGTCACCGTGTGCCTGGAGTCAAAGCACAAGCAGATTTTCAGCAGAAATGCCTGGTTTTGCTGTGATGTGGATCGGTGGCTGGGATGTTCCAGCCCCGGGCAGCGGTGGCTGGGATGTTCCTGCCCCGGGCAGCGATGGCTGGGATGTTCCAGCCCCGGGCAGTGGTGGCTGGGATGTTCCTGCCCCGGGCAGCGGTGGCTGGGATGTTCCAGCCCCGAGCAGCGGTGGCGGGGGGTTCTGCTTATGCCTTAGCTCATATTTATTTAAGCGAAGTCCTTATATGGATAGGAAGTGAGCTCACCTGATGTTCCACAGGTAAAGCAGGTGGTAATTGAAAGGTGAATCTTAACCCCCGAAAGACATCAGACCTCAGGGATAGGAGATGATCAGCCTATAGCTGTTCTGTCCTCAGACCATGGCTTCAGAGATGAGCTCATTACTGTCTCACATCAGCTACGCTCATCTGCCCATGGGACTGAGTCTGGTAAGCCATGGCTTGCTTGCATGGGAACATGCATGCACTGATGCCGGCATTACAGTGCACCTTAAGAAACGGTGCAAATCCAAGCACATCTGTGGAAAAAAGAGAAGCATGCCAGTTCACTCTTCGGCACAGAGACTGATTTCAGAGCTCCTGTTTCTGATGTGGAAATCAGAGCCCAGTCCAGGAGCACTTCAGAAACCGAAGTCATCACTTCTGCGAGTTGTGGCTTCTGCTGTTTTACCATGAATTTACAGCCCCTTGATGCCGCAGGTTAACAGTTTTACGGCAGAACTATTTTAGCCACAGGCTGCATCAATAAATTTGTCGCTTTAAAAAAGAAAATAGAAAAAACTCTTTTGATGTACAGTACCAAACTTCTCCAATTTAAGCTAGCTGATTCACAACCCAAGGGTAAAGCAGTATGTTTCTCTGACGTTTGGAAAAGGGGCTGTAAAAACACAGGGCTGATAATCTTAATGTAAGCATCCCAGCATGAGAAAGAGGCATTTTGGAGGAAGATGAAACATTTTAATGATGATGAAAAGTGACTGCATTTCTGAGGTACAACCTGCCACAACTGAACAGAATTCCTTTGCATGCAGAGCTTCATATGAAGATCTAGACAAGCAAGGAAATTAAATCCAATTTAAAATGCTCTCTGTTTTTCAAGATATCTTCCCTCTCCTCCACCAACGCTCAGGAGTTTGACCAGGCATACATGAATTCCAAGAGCGGTTAAAGCCTCAAGGTGCTACAAGCATACTATGAATAAAAGAATCTGAGGAATTCAGAAACACCATCAAGATTTGACGCAAGGAATTCACAGCTGTCAAACTGAGCTGACAGATAATACTGCTAGCCTGAGCAGCTAGAGTGAATACATTTCAACCTTAAACCTAAAAGGTAATTTCATTCTGAACTGTTCTGAACACCTGTATCTCTTTCCCCAGCCCTCAGAGCAAAAGAAGCCCTGTTTCTGAAGCTGCCCTGGAAGTGCTGTGAGATTTGAGTCTCCTCTGGAGCTCTCTGCCGCCCACGGTATCGATGTGTCGTTAATCTGATCTGGGTCCATGTCTGACTGTAATAATGAAATCACTGTAAGGCCTCAGAAAGCCAGCTCAACAAAAACTGAATCAATGACAGACGCAGCATGGTCGAGGGTAAATAAACCCCACGGGTGGTAGTATATATGTAATATATTCCTCTTTTGGGCTGCATTTTGGCAGTAATACAGGGATGGGAAGTTTTCAGATATTAGGATGCCGCAAAAGAAAGGATCGATACTCTGGAGCCAATATGGGCAAGGAGACTTCATGTGAGGCCCCAATGGGTAAGGATCAGTTTCTCTAGGCAAACGCGATGGTAACTGATCTTAACACAGTATCACACTCTTTCAAGTTCATGCTAAATCATTAATGCCAGGCATATTGAGCCACACCTCTGAAGTGATTTATTACTGATATTTTACCAGAGTAAGAAATTTAATATGAAACAAACAGCAGATTATTCCACCACATTTTCGATTAAGATGGATGGTAAAATTAAACTCTACTTAAGTATACTGTACAGTTACACATTCACAACCTTTATATAAAACTCTTGTATGTTGAGTGCAAGGTTGTGAGATTGGAAGAGGGCAAGGGTTATCCAGATAACACATACAAACACAAAAACCCAAAGTTCCTGTCAGAATCAACTGATCTGAGACCTGTGCTGGCAGGGCCTTCCTTTTCACTCTTCTCTGAAAGACATTTCACAGAAAACTCACCAGTGTTAGTCATTCATTAATAGCTGCTGCTGGGTAGGTAGGAAGCGAATGGCTTTTCACCACTCAACACTCTACATATGGCTAATGTAACCACCACAGAAATGTACAACAAGCAAAGACTATCTGTGTTGTCAACTTTGCTAAAAATAATTCAAATTAATGACATCATTAATTGTGAGTCTCCAATTTTCATCATCTAGAATGTCCCTGTGGCTATTTTTGTTTGGAACTGGAAAGGAAGATTTGCAGAACAGGCATGCAATTAGAAAGGCTAATGACACCTCTCCTTTACTAAGCAAACAAATTGGTACATGAAAATAACTATGATACTAGGCACAGAAAATGATAACATCATAATGACATGAGGAATATCCAGTAAGACAAGGCACAGATGGACCAAAAGGCTGACTATTGAAAAAGAGTTTTAGTTGGTTTACATACCCTTAATGCCCATCTCAACAGGGGCTTTCCACTCATCCGAATCTGAGGGGTGGGGGGGTGGGGGTGTCTGATGGACATTTTACAATCATACTCTTCTGTAGTGTCATTTCCCTGATTGAAGCGTAGATTGATGTCTTGTATGAGTCAAATCTTACTACAAGATTGTGAGAAATTGACTGTAATTTTCATCATAATTCTTGTCGCTGTCAGCTGTGATCAACTGTCTCAATTACTTCACCCGTAAATTAAGTATGGTACTTGATGAAACTGTTATAAATGTTTCCTTGCCTTCTAAAGATACCGATCGAGGCAATTATGGGTGCAACTTATCAACAGTCAGTGTTTTTGTATGCTTTGACATCAAAAACAATGTGTTGTGTCGGCTGGGTGAATTCAAGGATACAGGGCATTCAGTAACAACTTTGAGTCTATCCACACAGATCATTCATGAAACATTTGTAAGTAGTACATAATGTAACAGCCACACAGAGCACAATTAAAGCTTTACAATGTTTGACATAGCTCTGCATACTTCTGCTAAGACACACCGTAAAGTGCTATGCCACAGCACGAGCTGGATAAAGCTATGTCAGGCTGTATAATGCTGTATAATGCTTTATAATGCTGTATAATGCTTTATAATGCTGTATAATGCTCTATAATGCTGTATAATGCTTTATAATGCTCTATAATGCTCTATAATGCTGTATAATGCTTTATAATGCTCTATAATGCTGTATAATGGTGTATAATGCTTTATAATGCTCTATAATGCTCTATAATGCTCTATAATGTTGTATAATGCTCTATAATGCTGTATAATGCTTTACGCAAGTGCTCCCAGGCAGCTCAGAGGCCTCAGTTCTCCCAGACTGTGCAGGCTGTTGCAATAAGCAGCACTGTAATGACATCACCGGGCATTCCAGACTGGGAGAAAGGGGAAAAGCACTGGGCATTCTAAATAAAAATAATTATAATAAACAATGCTCTGTGTGGCTGTTATGTCAAGTTTATGTTGTGTTTATTACTGTTTCATGAATGAATGTATATTGCTAGACTTGATGTAAATCATTAATCAGAATATTAAAACGTTATGTTTTCTTTACCTGGAAACTTTACTGCAGACTGTGTGTGTGTGAATAAGAGGTAAAAGCTGGGATAATTAGAGGGAGAGAGAGTGAGGCAGTGATGTGGGGTAGCATGGGAGCCTCTCCAACTCCGGCTCCTTCACCAACACAATTAATTGGATTCTTCTCTTTTTCCCCAGCAGACAGCAGGCCAGGATTGAGCCGAGTGTAATTCGGTGGGCAGTCGGCTGCTCCTGGTAGCAAACAGACAGGGCAGCCAGACTGTGACCGGGACCAGACCCCAAGGACAGGGCGAGAGACGAACGCTCTGGGTTTACAGCCGCTGTCCAGGGAACAGGCGTCGGCACCCGTGTCTGGCACTCTCGCCTTCACGCATTTTACACACAGTAGCAATTCACACCCACAGCAGGTTACACAGGGTTTAACCAATCACGGCCCCCCCTGCGGGATCACAGCTGTCATCCGTGTTTGATTGACAGCCACAACATGGTAAAAGCAACAGAATAATTATAACAGCAAAGGGCTGGGCTGTCATGTGAGAGGCCAGGCTGGAAATGAATGACATGAAACTGAAAATGTAATTAATGAAAGGTCTTCGGACAGAGATGGGACATGTTACACAACACACAAAAGTGAAAATTGCTCTGGGCATAAAAGCCTTCTTAACACGAAAGCTGACTCATAACCATTTCAAAAGCACAGTGAGACACGTACTTTTATTACACTAAAGCTGTTGACTGCCACATGACATTTTACACTTCTTCACAACACCTCTGAATGATGTCGCCTGGATGGAGAGCCTGTGTCTGTATGGAATCGGCGGCATTTATATTTACATTGATCTGCACTGCTGTGCTCACACCCTGATAATGGATCAGCCATGAAGAGCCATTCCACTTCATGATGAAATCCCCATGAAATCTGAACGTTTTATCCTTCAGTGGTTTGTGTTCATCCTGAAAACCAAACTAGCATCACACACATCATCTACCACAGATGAGGAGAGAGAAGGAAGAAAGATCTGAAGGGCATCTATGGCCTTTCTCTGAAACATCTATAATTTACAGATACCAGCGCAGATGCCCGTCCAGTGGCATGCCTTCTGTCACAGTTTTGATCATCGCATGTATCTGTGTTTGAAGGGCAGCCAGGCCATATGTGCTTGTGGCCGCTTCCTGTGTGCAGCCGCACATGCGAGCTGGGTGCAGCCGGGTTCAGCCATATGTGAGGCGCTGTGAGAGGCTGCGCTGTGTGGGTGTGAGCTGCAGTCTCTCCGCGTGTCTGCACTGTCACACAGACTGAGGGAGCGCTGCTCTGCTTTCAGCCTCAGGATCTCCGCACAGGCAGACACTGAGGAAGGGCAAAGCCCAGATGAGACCATCGCCTCTCGAGCCAGGGCACAGCCACAGACTCCTGCGCTGCTGCTTATTCTAGTGTCACTGCCAGAGCTCAGCTGACACACAGCCAGTCAAAGCCATTACTGAAGATTAGACACACAGAGTTACTGTGGGAAAAAGGTATTTTCTCTTCCTCTAAACCTCATGCAGATGACGCAGTGTACAGCCTGACCCGAACCCTCCTCTTACAGCTGTGAAAAACGTGGTGTGTTTCTGCTGCAACAGCCTTTATGGAGCCATCAACATTTACAGCTCACGTTTCACAAGGACAGGAAAAAAGCTGTAACAGACTCTGACTTACTGAGACCTTCGCCTGAAGCTTTACAGGAGTGCCCAGGGTGTCTTGGTTTTAGTGTGACTGTAAGCCGTTGTGAATGACAAGAGCAAACATTTGGCGGATGTAAAATGTAACGTTCAAAGGTATTACTGGGAGATTTTATTATTATTATTATTATTATTATATTATCTGAGAGCAGGATCCCGTGCTGTGGATGCAGCTCTTCTCACAGTAACAGCAGTATGGAATGCCTGCTGAAGCTTTCCAGTCAGGATGGCTGAGAGTCTGAGCTTTTACTCCTGATTACTTTTGTTCTGCTGCATTATTTTTTTCCTTCTTCTTTTTTCGTTCTTGTACCCCTATTCATCCTTAAACATGATCAGTGAGCTGACAGCCACAACTGTACTATACGCATCCAAACGCCTGTGGTTACAGATTAATAACAATGCTTTGCAAAGTGCATAATCTGATAAACACACAATCCAGATGCTAGATCTATTACATGGGAGTGCATGCAATTTGTGCAATTTTAGCTAGCTAGCAAGGTCACATATGTACACTGTGTAATGGGACTTACTAATTAACAATGCTGAAGATTAGCTAAGACATTGCCTAACTAGCTAGCTAGCTAATTTACAAAATCCATGTATGTAATGGCAAATAACCACATTCAATACTAAATGCAAGTTGTTTAATGTCAGCTCATAACCAATATCCAAGCTGTGTGTCCCCAGTTCTCACCCCATCTTTACTGTCTCATGTGCACAAGGCACAGACGACCTGCCACCCTAACCCTGAAACCCTGAAACCCTAAAACCCTAAAACCCTGAAACCCTGAAACCCTGCCACCCTAACCCTGAAACCCTGAAACCCTGAAACCCTGAAATCCTGAAACCCTGAAACCCTAAAACCCTGAATCCCTGAAACCCTGAAACCCTGAAACCCTAAAACCCTAAAACCCTGAAACCCTGAAACCCTGAAACCCTAAAACCCTGAAACCCTGAAACCCTGAAACCCTGAAACCCTAAAACCCTGAAACCCTAAAACCCTAAAACCCTGAATCCCTGAATCCCTGAAACCCTAAAACCCTAAAACCCTGAAACCCTGAAACCCTAAAACCCTAAAACCCTGAAACCCTGAAACCCTGAAACCCTAAAACCCTGAAACCCTGAAACCTTGAAACCCTGAAACTCTGAAACCCTGAAACCCCTGAAGCTGGAGTGATCTTTTTGTATTTGCATGTGTGCGTGTGTGTGTGTGCGTGTGTCTGCATGTGTGTGTGTGTGTGTGTTTGCGTGTGTGTGTGTTTGCGTGTGTGTGTGCGTGCATGTGTGTGTGTGCGCATGTCTGCGTGTGTGTGTGTCCGTGTGTGTGTGTATGTGTGTGTGTGTGTGTGCGCGTGTGTGTGTGTGTGCGCGTGTCTGCGCCTGGGAAGATGGACCCCTTCACCTCTCTTCTTTGATATTTTGTTTGGTGAAGTGCTTTTCCCTCCTCACTGTTCAGCATCAGCTCACATAAGTCATCTTTTGCACTGTAAGGATGTCAAAGCCTCACTCCTGTTGTTCCACTTAGATCCCCTTTGAACATATGCCCTTTCAAGTGAAATTAATCAATCTCTTTATCACTCTGGCAGCATACAGAGCTACAATCATTACCCAACCGCAGAGCAGGAAAATGAAAGCACTAATCACACAGGGAGCATGGCTTTAGTCTCCAAAGTTTTATTCAGCTCCGCTGTGCAAACTGGCTCTGTGGCAGGGGTGAACAGATGAGTATCACTGGATAGGAACTCCCGACAACTACAGTTTCTCTCTTTTCATGCTTTGTTGCTTTATTTTATTATATTATTTGTATATTTTCTACCCATACTTTGCGGTCTTCCAATGGAGTGAAAGTCACATTTAAATTGTTCAAATACAACGACTGAGGAAATTGTTGTTTTGAAGTACAATTCCAACTGCCTTTTTCCAGGGGGCCCTGGTTCTAGATGGAAAAAACAGCTTTAACAGTTTTGTCCCTATCATTGCTGAAAGTCAAATGACAAAGCAATTCACACCAAAGCTGTTCACCTGTTTTTGAGCGGTTAAGTGTGGTGACATTGTGATTGCTATTGATGGGATTATACTGTACTCCACTCTGAGCAGACTGAACAAGTGTAGCATTCACACATACACTCCTCTGAGAAACATATCCCTCTGACACAACTAACAGATGGATGTGCAGAATCTGATGCTTCCTCTGTCTCTACAATTTGTAAAATGTGTGGAATACATATGCAATGATAGAAGTACAACATGTATGGAATTACCATGTATGTATGGAAGGAGGACATATGCACTCCATGTATGTAATGGCAGTGTATGTAACGTGCATGGAACATGCACTCCATGTATGTAATGGCAGTGTATGTAACGTGCATGGAATATGCACTCCATGAATTGCACACTTTCTTACATCCATGTGCGCACTCCCTGCTCGTAAATCCACCCAAAGACACGGCAGTAAGTCATTACTGACTGCAGCTCTGAAAATTGGGAAAAGATGACTCTATACATCATTATATGTCATTACAGTCAGAGCTGCAGTACTGTCAGCTCAACTCCGCAGATGGATAATCTTCCAGAAAACATACATGATTATGTTAACAGCCTCGTCTCCTGCTGGGCTACCCACTGCGGCTGACCTTTTTTTTTTCTTCATGTTGTAAAGATTTTAAATTGTGGGAAATGATGCTGTGTGGAGCTACAGGGGGAACCTATAACTCTCACTCCTATGAAGTCAATCCAGTTACATGAAGCAACTTTAATGTCTACATGCTGTGTCCTATATCTGCAGTTGCACAGTGGAAAAATGGTTATTGGGGAAAAGCAAATAATGTGATTTTCCATTTGACATTAACAAGTCACAGATGGATACCAGATTCACCAGATTCAATGGATAATGAAACAGACTCATTTGAAAATAAAAATGAAAAGAGAAAATAAGTGAGTGATATTCAAGAACGGGAATGTGACACCTCTCGCTGAGAATAAGACTGAAACCGCAACTGAAAAGGTCAGGTTACTACCTGCTCCAATTAGCGACCAGGTAAGGAGCACCTTGGCTGTGTCTGAGAGAAACTAAGTCCAGGGAAAGCATGTGATTGGACATGGACAAGGATGAATGAATCAGCTGGTAAAAGTGTGTACTTTGTGTAACTGAACATTTCAAGCATCCTAAACACATCAACTAGACACATCCAAATAACCGCATTCAATACTAAATGATTTCCATTATGCGTGCACGTTACACCATAAATATGAGGTAAATGCTTCTGGAATGCACTCATCTTTAGCGCGGGCTGAGCCTTACAGCCCGGGTTCAGAACAGACTGTATCATCTCCTGACAGTGACCAGGACCCCAGAGGCAGGACAGACCGGCATTGTTCCCCCGGGGGTAGGAACGGGTGGATCAGCTGGGGTCCTCTCATCACCCCGTTCTCAGACACCCTGCACCTCATTGGCTCCCTGCCAGCTGCTAAATGAGGTCAGATGGTCTATCCTTCAATCAGCGCCCACCTCAGTGTCAGTCACTGTGGGACTCTTGGAGTGAAAAATACTCACACTGGAATGTGGCTAAAGAGGCATAGGTGCCGAAAACAAAACACTGGGTGAAAAATCAGGGGGGAAGGTGGAATAGCCAAAAAAAAACATAATAATGAATGTAAGGTACACCACTACAGTAACGAGGATCAGTGAACAGAATAATGACTGTAAGGTAATCTACTGAAGTAATGAGCATGATTGTGAGATAACCTGAAACTGCCTGCCACCAGGCTGAAGCGGGACGGAGAGCAGCCTGTGATTCTCTCACTGCCTGACTGATAACAGTAATTCAGCCCGCTTACCTGTTTTCCATGTGTAATGCTTCTCCTTGTGGATCTCAAGGTCGGCCTCGGCTTGCAGCAGGAGCAGAAACACAGAGAGCAGTAGCACATTCCCAACACGCAGTGTCCTGGCAACAACGCCAAAGTCATCTTTTAGAACCATAGTCCAGCAGGGGGGCTTCCTGTTTCCTCTTCGTCCTGAAGAAGAGAGACAGGAAGGTGTCAGCAGGGCCTCTGAAACACTGCAGCCGTGAGGCAGACACCTGCCAATCCATCCCTGACTTCTGCAGCACACAGCATATAGCACTCGCTTTACACCGAGACAGAGACAGGGTTGCTGGCAAAATGTGATCATCCTTTGAGGGAAAAATAAATCATTGTGCCCAAATCTTCCTTTTTGCGCTTCATTATTTGACTATCATTTTTTGTTTGAAAAGTGATGAACAGGATAGTCCTCTGATTTAATTCTTTTTTTTTTGAGCCGTTTGTGATTGGCTTGTTTTCGTAACAGTTACAGCACTTACAGTTTCAGCCTGTTTCTGACCAATGAACAGCTTTGATTTAATGCAACTAACTATTCAGCTTTATTACCTCCCAAGCGTAGGTGCGGATCCCGGAGACCACCTGGCACCTCTCTCCTTCACCTGCTGGCTCTGTTCCTTTGCACACACAGTTTGATATTCAAATTTTCCCAACTTTTATAAAGAATTTTAATGAAGCTGTTGTCATTGCTGCACAAAACTGAGCTTAGTGTGCAAACGGGATGATTGAAGCAGTGGCTGGCACCCACAGAAATATGACAAATATGATTTCCTATCAGTTGAAGAAGACTGGGAAACATCTTTGGCAGAGACCTTTTTTCCCCCCAAACTTTCTCACGTTCTGCATTCAGGCTTAATGCGTAGCCATGGACACACGGCTCTCTCTCCCTCTTCCCAGGGAAAATCATGCAGATGCATTAGGAGGGAGGGAGACAGCAGCCTCGGGATCGTCAGAGGTATTAACTCCCTTATTATTGCAGCTCCTTTATTTCTGCCCGCTGCCACCCTGATTCTCAGCCTCAGGGTTAAGGATTAGTCCTGGATTTTCTCAATCTCTAATTATGTTGTAAGAAAAGAAAAATTAACCAGCACACTTATGATTCATTACAATGGACATTTTGAACTACATGTTACGGAACAATGGTGTCCATATTTTGCTACACCTGGAGGGTGTGTGGGGGTGTGTGTGTGGCGAGTGTGTGTGTGTGGCGGGGGGGTGGGATGGGGAGTATCCTTACAGGGATAACCAAAGCTCTACAAACCTCTAAAAAAACATCAGCACCAAGTCATCAACATAGAACTAGTTATGAGTAATGTTTAACAAAAGTTTCCTTGACTCTTATTTGCAATGACACAAATTGAATGTGTACAGGGCTTTAGGTTTAAGGACCTCTTGAAAAAGCTGGCAGACGAATATTCCTTGCATTAAGAGGTTTTAAAAAGAGTCTCTTTGAAAAAGGAGTATCACACAAAAGCTATTTATTCTAAAATGGGTAAGTTAAAAACAGAACTGGAATGTGCATTTTACTCAAACACAAGAAAACATCTTGTGAGATGAGATTCGCCGCATACACCGCTGATATACAATGTGTTTTGATTTTTTTGGTGTGGCTGAATAAAACATGTCTGCTGATCAAAGGATAACGGTTGAACTTAAATATGTATTTGGATTGTTTCACCTTGAGTTGTCAGGAAAGCTAGACGCTGCCAGGTGGGTTTTGGTTGATTTCATTCAAGAAAATTCGATTCTTATCTCATTGCTTTCACTGTGTTTCTCTGTGATGGCAAAATCCGATTTGCAAGAAAGAGTGGGGGAAACAGAGAGAGAGAGAGAGAGAGAGAGTGGGAGAGAGAGAGAGAGAGAGAGAGGGAGAGAGAGAGAGAGAGAGGGACAGTGAAAAAATCCCTCCTCTCTGATAAAGTATGGATATGACAGTACATTCCCCCTCACATGTGAGGAGCTGTTAAGCTGCAAATCCACTCCTTGTGAATGTCTGCATCAGGCACGTACGTATGCAAATATGCAAATATATGCCAATGAGACAGCACTTTCTGTCTGGCTGGCAGGGTGTTGGGCCACTCTCTGTGCAGACTGGGGTACAAGCACATCATCCTGAGAGGAAAGTCTTTTCCCCAGATATCAACATTTACATATTTCTGGGACAAAACACTGTGTCCTGTGGAGTGGCGTCACAGAAACAGAGCTGCACTTTGCACAGAAAGGAACACAAAGACAGCAGCCGTGTCTGAATTGGTGGCGCAGGCTGCGAGAGGTGTGAGCGAGGCAGTGTGAAGCAACGGGGAGCTCAGCGGTGTGAGGTGCCTCTCTGCTGAGCTCTGAGAAAGGTGGCGATTCGCTGTCCCGGCCTCCCCTCCTCCTGCCGCAGCACGCACTCCGCTCTCCGGCATAACTGGGTCAGCCCACGCTGCTGCTCGCCTCCGGAACGCAGAACCCGGCGGTGCGGCACCGTGCAGCGGAAATGTACGGCACGGCTGCGGGCACCAAACGCCCCGCCTCCTCACAGCGAGACGCCGACGGCCGCCGGGGACCCCGTGAGTCCCGCATCACGCTGCTGCCCTGTCCTCACCTCGGCCGCCAGGGGAACACCGTGTCCGCGTCTGCTTCAGGAAACAGGTGGCCACAATAATTACCGTTTGATCGTGGCTGCGAAACAGCGGTCACCACGGCGCCAGAGGCAGGGCCGGTCTGACGCGTCCCCTTGGCATCCCCCACCCCGCGCCGGCTGGAGCTCGCTCGCCCGCAGACGCCGCGGACGCATCTGCAGGCCATTTGACCCGCACGCCGTCCCCGCGTGGGCCGCAATCCAGCGATTTAATCCGTTCGCTCATTGTGATCCCATCAGTGCAGTCTGGGATTTTACCACCGTCTCTTCCTCTAACTGTGCACATTACCACCACCGTCTCTTCCTCTAACTGTGCACATTACCGTTTCCATAGATACTATTCCATGCAAGCAGCCATCTACTTACACACCATCTCTACCGAAAAATCTTGGCCACTGTTATTGTCCCCAAACAATCATGTGAAATAAGGAAAACCATTCAACAGCGCGACTAAGATGCACTGATACTGAGAAAATTAAGCACAGACAGTTTATGTGGTTTATGGTAGAATTTGGCTGAAGTGACAATTCACAGCCCTACATCAACACTCCAGAGAATAAATATCCAGACATAAGCAAAGTTGTTGCAAGGTAGGTTGTATTATGACGCCTTCACTATCTGCTTAATAAAATAAGGTTTTTATTACTGTGCTGCAGTGTGTCCTTTAGCAATTGTGACCTGCAGAAGTGCTCGGTCTGGGCAGCATGTGCGCTGTGATCATGCTGCATTTTTCATGCTGCTCGCCTGCTATTTTCCACTTTTAAACAACTGCTCTGCCCAAGGGGATTTGCAATGTCATTTGGACAGTGTCATGAAAATTTAAATGGGGTGCCAGTGGCGATCAGAAGTCTTTTAGCTTTGCTAGACTGCATTACAGAGATAATGTATTTAGTTTACAGAGGGAAAAGTGACGGCCACAGAACAGGCCACAGCACTGGGGCAAACCGCCATATTGTCCCCCTTCCACACTCTGAATCCTCTGCCTTTTTATAAGCAGTACTGGCGGTGGTATTATCGTTATGATGGAATTTTTAAAATATGCAAAAGCCTAAAAAAGATCATTATAATAGCAGCAGGAGAAATAACTTCAAAGTTTCATTGGTATCGGAGAGAAAGAGGACATCTTTAAGAATACCTTTTCTTTCCTTTTTATGACTGATTGAGAGGAACTTTTGCCCAGTTCTACCTGAGTTGAGGGTGAAAAAATGTTTTCATTCATCGCTTTAGGACAATAAGGAGCCTTTTAGTTTCTGTTTCGGTAGTTTGGAGCAAAATAATCAAAAACATGGAGAAGTTTGAGCCAGTTTGCCTTTTGAATTTATTCTCTTTCTAGGAACATCAGACACTTCCCAGTGTAAGAGCTCCTTCCAGTGAAACTCTCTGGGTGAACAGAGGCCACACCGCATCCAACAGGGAGAAATTCACACGTCTCATGACTGTTATGTGGTCGCATTTTGTGTTTATTTGTGTATTACGGCCAACCAAACTAAACTAATCTCAGAGTGTTTAAATCCATGCGGCCTAGTCCAGAGCACGCACAGCTCAGTGAGAACACTCAGCTGTTACCAAACAGCTGCGACTGACCAGCGGAGAGTAGCATACACAGATGTGATTGTTTGAATCCCATCACATATTCTCACATAAAACCGTCATAAATTACATCTGGGCATTCATAAAAACACACAAGCTCTCCAGACAGCCACATAGAGATTATATCATCTAAAAAAATAAACTCGAAGCCTTGCAGAATTGTAGTGTCAAAAACAGTGAGATCTGGTTTGGGTTTTTTTTACGGGTACGGAAAGCACAGCCAGGGGTCCAGGGGTAGGAAGACACTGCAGAGAGCAGCTTTTCCCAGAGCTGAGGGAGGGCGTCTCCTTGCCTTCCTGCCAGAGGGGATGGTGGAGGACACAGCAGGACGGGACGATGCAACACCTGAGCGATTCCAAAGGACTTTCTTCCAATTCTGCAATTTCATTAGCCAGAATACTGACCCATCAGGGACTAGTAAAGTCTAACTCATCTGTGATGGATCAATAATCCAGGACTGGTATCCAAGCCGTCTCTTCCTCCTCTGAAATGACCTCTTTAAGCTCTCTGACGGCCTTGACGTCACGCTAGGGGAGGGGTCTGGCCTTTGGGTATCTCAGCTGACTGACGCTATATTTTGGACTGCGCTGAATCTGCTCTCCTGCCACGTGTGCTTATGGAGAGAATAGAAAGGAGCTATGCTGGTGTGCCGCCCTTCCTGACCATACCTGAGCTGGAAGGTGAGCGTGTGCGTGTGTGTGTGTGTGTGTGTGTGAGAATGGGTGTGAGCCATGTGAGTGTGGCACTCTTCCTGTACCTAAGCTGGAAGGTGAGTGGGCATCACTCTTTGCCGAGTGGTGGCTCGGTGCGGTGCTTTGGTGCTGTCGTTGGTGCGGGACACGGGCGCAGGCGCGGCAAAATCCTCACACATCATCCAGCGGCGTCCTCCTGAATCCCTCTGTGGAGCACCCCGGGGGGGTGCAGGGGCGGGGCACGAGGGCAGGGTCCGTCACCGCACTCCTCACGGTGAGTACACGCACACCCCTCTGACACACAGGTACTGGATCACGTTCCCGTTTGGGGATATCGCTCTGGGACGGGTCCTGGGAACCAGCACACCTAAGGGTCAGAGAGGCAGAAGAGACTCAGGATAGGAGAGGGGGTATGGGGGGTAGCAGGGGGGGTAATTCCCTCTCCACTCACACACTTTCAGCCTCAGTCCTACAAGAGAACAGTCCCTACACAGATCCATTCTAACGCTGCCACAGGGCTTCTGCTTACAGGTGTCTTCATCACAGTTATTCGAGTCTTTTTTGCTGTATTATCATTATAAAAGCATTATGCATGGCTAATTGTAGCATGATGTTCCTCCTAAGGTGCTTCCCAAGGGTGTCCTTCAAATATCAAACAAAGAGCCTGATTCACTATCGCATGAGAATCCTGCCAACTGAATCCAGTCACGTTACCAGAGCGTTCATTCTCCTCATTCTCAGAAGGAGGCCTGATTAAACGCTATACAGGCTTGACCTGCATAGCCCAGGGATATTGTCTGATATACTTATTACGTTTGCACTTGTCCAGCAACATAACCTTGATCATGTACTTCATTATTCTTAATAATGGATGTGATGCAGAGAGTTTATACATCACTGAGCAACAGCAGAGAGACCCGCAAACACATGAAGAGATTCTGGGGGAACATGTTGGGGGTGGGGATGCCAGGGGACTCCGTTTATTGATGTCTAACAGAAATGCACTGTGTGGGGATTTAAATGGCCGTGAAAATGGTCATTATTGACGGTCTTCTCTTATCGGAAACATTAAAAACAGCGCGGAGGAGGCAGCGGTCTTCCCCTCCTCTGTCGGCTGGCGTTCAATTATTACCTGTCAACAAGATCACATGGGAGAGAGCCTAGCCCCCCGAATCCCTGATTCCATTAACACCCTGCGCCCCCAATCCCAACCTTTCCCACCTCTTCCTGCGCCCCACACCTACTGACTTTCCATATCACGCTCCAGCGCCCTCAGACCCCCCACCCCCACCCCGACACCCCACCCCCGGTGTCTTGCTCGCCTGTAGCTTTCTGCCTCTCTGAGCCTCCCGCAGGGAGAGCACGTGTCCCTGCTGAGGTGACCAAGTGGTGATTGAAGAAGAAAAAGAAAAGAAAAGAAAAAAACAAATCAATCTTCAACGTGTGGCTTGAATCCCTCTCTAAACCTAAAGCAAACTGTTTTGGGTTTGGAGCTTTCATAAAGAGCTCCAACCCAACACCCTAAGCCCCCAATGTTCACTGATTTTCAGAGAAGCTCTTAAAAGGGCCTCTACATGCTGCAATGTTAGGAGAGCCCTTAAAAATCAGGTTCTATTTTATCGGCACAGTAACACGCTGAGTGACCAGCGAAAGCAGCAACAGCTGAGTACAGCTGTACAGCTGTGCACCTTAACGCTAATGAGACCGTCATAAGGGCGATTGATGAGTGCAGATATTCTGTGTATGCTAATCATGTTTGTTAGGTATGTATTTCAGCCCTTTCTCACTTCAAAATATGCAGCTAATAGCAAGCGGACACATTTCACTGAAGCTGAGAGCAGGTGCGATTCAGGAAGTCACATGGTTTCTTTGCCTTTTGGTCGATCATGATACAGCAGCTGTGCTAACTTTGCAACTCAGTGTCTAATTCCAAACCATCACACACAAGAAGAGAGTTATGAATGCAGTAGTTTACCAGCACTGATGATAGTAGAGGCGACCCTCAGAGTCTATTAAACAGGGCGTCACACAGTGCTAGATATACTCAGGAGTCTGGACTGTACAGGATGATGAATCTAGTCATGCTGCAACACTTCCTGGCATCATTACACTTCTGTAAATTTATGTTCTTATGTAAAAAAGGGGGGGCTCTCAAAAAATTCTGTTTTAAAATATCATATGGTACACCTGAAGAACGTTTCCCCTCGGCTGTATGCTTTTTATTTTTCCATAATTATTTCTGTCAGAGAGCAGTTGAGGTGTCTTCGGAAGGTGAAGCTACCACCTCATAATATGATATGGTGAAAAAGTCAGTTATTGCACAAATAATCCTTTGCCTCTCTGTTTAAAGATTTCACCCTAACAGCACTCAGGCAAGAGGCTGCATGACCACCCAACCCTGCATTCCAGTTCTGCCTTTGAATTAGACAGTGAGGGCAGCGATGAGGCTTTTCACACAGGAGTATAGGCAGCGATGAGGCTTTTCACACAGGAGTATAGGCAGCGATGAGGCCTTTCACACAGGAGTATAGGCAGCGATGAGGTTTTTCACACAGGAGTATAGGCAGCGATGAGGTTTTTCACACAGGAGTATAGGCAGCGATGAGGCTTTTCACACAGGAGTATAGGCAGCGATAAGGCTTTTCACACAGGAGTATTGTGAGCGGCGCGCAGCAGTGCTTGCTTTTGCTAAGGCTAGTGGCTCACTGCAGTGAAACTGTTTAGGCAGTGACTCTGTTTGAGTTTAGGCAGGCAGTGACTCTGTTTGAGTTTAGGCAGTGACTCTGTTTGAGTTTAGGCAGGCAGTGACTCTGTTTGAGTTTAGGCAGGCAGTGACTCTGTTTGAGTTTAGGCAGGCAGTGAGTCTGAGTTTAGGCAGTGGCTCTGTTTTGACATATCAGCAAGGAACGTTCACATTCATGCATTCACCTTTAGGGTTTCCAGCCTGATTTCAATAGACCAAGCCAATGTGACATCATCTGTCAGCCAGATAAAAGGTAACCGTGCTGTTAAACGCCCAAAAATACAAATAATTTACAAACCCCTTCCACCCCCTGCACCCAAAATAAATAATTCATAAATATTCATTAATAACTCCTTTCTTAAAACAAACTAATCACCAAGGAAATATAAATATGACTCTTTCTGCCAAGCTGAGGTGATGCAATTTTAAGAAAAGGCCAAAATACTAGCTGGCATTGCCAAGAGCAAAATCTGAGACACTTCAGCCAATTTGCCTGAAGAACTCGTCAGCTGTGCCTGTCAAAGCCCTTGCTGTATGCTGACAAAAGCCCCCTTATTATCAGCTGCTAGGTGGATGGCACCAATTACTTTTGTTGAAGACAGTGTTTTGGAAAATTCATACATATTGCTTCCAATCAGAGCATTTACAATGTCCAAATACACAGTTATGCTTTTCGCTGTAATTAAAGCTAAACAAAGAGATTCAATCTACCAATTAATTGATAGAAAAAAAAGAATCAAATATAAAAAAAGGAAATAGGTCAACTGACAGTCCAAGTCCTTATGATACTTACAACAGAGAGATATAACACATCTTATGACAGCCTATGTGGGTTGTCATAAGAGTTAATGAATGTTTGTGTATCTATGACAGCTTCATGTATTTGTCATGTGGGACCCTCCACAGAAATGGTTTGCTAAAATTATCAGTCAGAGTAAAGGACAAAGTGAAATAATGCTCTAGTGAGTACAGGTGTGGGTCTGAGTACAGCTGGCATTTGCACTGGTCTATCCTGTGGATCAGATGTGTGTGTGTTAGAGAGAGAGAGAGTGTGTGCGCGCGCGTGTGTGTGTATTAGTGTGTGCAGGCATGTCAATGTGTGAGTATGTGTGTATGTGTGTGCGTGTCTGCTAGAGAGAGAGTGTGCACACGTGCGTGTGTGCGTGGCAGTGGCAGTGGCATTTTGATGCTACAGTATGTAACAGTCCTGTATCTGTGTGCTGTGTTTTCCTGGAGCCTCTGAGTACAGGAACAGTGTATAATTATAGAAGAAGCGGATGCTGAAGCAGAGAATACAGGTGGTCTTTAACACTTCATCTTAACATCTTTCCTGAGTTTCCTCACTTCAGCTGTCAGTCTGACGCCAGAGCAAAAATAGACAGGAGAAGCTGCCATTGGAGCCATTACCCTGTGAGAACACGCTTTGTGCCGAGATCTCCTGATTGCTCTGATTAATTAGAGAGAAAATGCATTTAGACAGGGCAGATTTTAAGTGACAACGCTGAGGGAGAAGGCAATTCAAACATACATGATTTATAAAGTGTTATTTTTCTCTGTGTCAAATTGATTTTTGGAAAATTTAAAGAGGAAATTTCACTTTGGAGAGTTTAATTAAATCGTCCTTTTCACTGATTAAATTGGTGCCTAACCTTGTATGAATGAGAGGCACAAAGCAAATATATTAGACAGCTCCTGCACAAGCAGCAAAACGAAACAAACAGCCACCAGTCAGCAGGACTTAATTAAACAGAGACGAGATTCGCTATGGACATCAGCATAATTATCTACTTGTTGGTTCATTTGCAGTTCTTCACTTTAATAATCTGATGTCTATTGAGGGATTTCAGTGAGGTAATTCTGAGGATTTTTTTAACCAGATAGGGCCCCTTTATTGTGACATTCTGAAGATAAAATTATGTTGCGCCAGGTACTGGAACCGCTGTTTTCATCAGTCTCTGACGCCTCTCATTTAAAGCTATGGAGCTGAGGAAGATAACTTCAAAGCCAATTTATGGCTGATTTTAATAGCACAGTCCCATACATATTAATGTGAAAATGCATTTGAATGATAGTCTATCCGCTGCTTGTGCTGCAGTTTATCTTCAAATGTGGCAGACAAGGCAGCAAACCAGTCACATCCTGACGAATGACTAGGACATATCTGACAACAGCCTGTCAGAGGAGGAATATCCTGAGGACAACAGGAAATATTAATATCAATAACAGATTTTGCTCAGATGCCATCAGCCAGGCCGTGCGGCTTGGTAACCTGCAGTCCAGCCTCCTTTCAGATGTTACATAGCCAGTGCAGAAATGCCTCCTGGCCTGTTTTCACAATGACAAATATTAGCATAGCAGAGCCCCCAGAATGCCATTTTATTTGGTTGTTGTTTTTTTCTATTAAATTTTATGCATGAAATCCCAGCCTGTATCACTTCACTTTTAACGTCAATTACAAAATCTGTTTTTTTCTGAGAAAATACATATACATTTTTTACTGTTTTTTATACAAAATATAAAAAACAGTAAAAAAAACTAACTAACAGTAATAAATACTGTCTGAAATGGGCACAACAAACTGTAAATCAAGGAAACCATGTATGTGTAGAAGAAGTTGGAAAAATTAAATTTGTGCAATTTGATCATCAGATTTATTCATTTCATAGCCTCCTTCTGTCATACCTGTTTGTCATGCTATAGTGACATGATGACACAATATACCTCTGTCAGGCAGTACAGCCACACCAGACTTACACAGGGTACATCCCCTGTTTGTTTGCAGATCAAATCCCAGTTCAGTCTTTTTACCTGGTGTAAACACTTTCAGATTGGCTACATCCAGTAGCCAAGATCCATCCAGGTAAAATCATGATCACATCCAGCAGATGGGCTGGTCTAGCTCATACATCAAGGCTTCTGCTTGTGGGGGCTACTTTTTCAGTGTCACACACGTCATCCTCTGATGTCATTTTTTACTGAAGAGTGATCTCCCACAGGTGTCCCCCGCTAAGCAGCGTTAGGTCGCATATTTTGTGTGAGCCAGGGAAAGTCTGTCTTTGAAACGGTCTTTAATTATCACAGATTTTTGTCAAGGTGATGAATTACCTGAAACATAAAGCTTTTCAGCTGCACGACAATTACTGTGGATTCACCAGCAGAGCAAAAGCCTCCACACCTTCACACAGGTTTTTAATTAACAGATTCATAAGCGTTCAAACGAGCAGCCAGCGAGCACAGCTGAGCGGAGGAGCTGTAGGAGGCCCTCCAGACCGCGAGGCTCATGATGTGAGCAGCGAGCACATCGTTACACAGCTGGAGACGGACACAGTGCGAGCAGATTAGCAGGCTGGAAGGCCCCACGTTGAAAGCAAGATTTTAAAGATGTATCACTGCCTATGGACGTATACCTAATTAATCTGTCACTCTCAGAGCAGTTTGATCGAATATCTATGAAGATCGCATGGTATTATTTGCTTATCTCTGCTTCCATTCAGGCCAGCGGTGGGCTGGAAAGCCTGATAAATAACCTGAAATAATGTGCAGGTGACAAACTGTTTTGCCTGATAAAACGTGACACGTCGTCCATTTTGTTTAACATTATGACCTTGGGCGCTATAATCCATGCAGAACACAGCCCTGAACAGCATTTCAGAGAGCAGAGCGCTTATAACTGCTGCTGCGTGTTGTTAAAGGTGTCTAATGAGCTCTCAATCAGCCAAATGGGTGAGCTACCTTCCCTGTTTCCATTCGCAGAAAAACGCCGGTCCTGCCGAGAAATTAGACCATGACACGCCATGTCTTTAATGGCCCTTTGCATGCAGAAAACCTGCAGAAGGAGAGCAAACACCTGGAGTCTCCTCGGGACAAAGAGAGACCCACATCCTGCCAGGACCTGAGCGGAAGGTCATGACCACTCCCCTCGGGACAAAGAGAGACCCACATCCTGCCAGGACCAGAGCGGAAGGTCATGACCACTCCTGGGTTTTGATTTTGTGCTTCAGAAGAGGCCTGTTTTCTTTTCCCTTTCAGCAGGGAAGACGGAGTGGAAGTGTGAGAGGGAGTGAGAAGGGTTCACGAGAGGTGACAGAGACCCAAAAATAAGCAGCATCCTGATGTCAGGAAAGAGAAGAAGAGACAGAGGAGCAGCAGCATACAAACAAAATTAGTTTCCAGTGGATGGGATGGTACGACACAGCAGAGCCATAATTAAAGCTCCGCCTTGGCTGTTCCGCCCGGCTGCCTACACCAGTTACCCGCTTTATAATTAACACAACACGGTGAGCTGGCACTAATGCAGCGCTCTGATAAGGGATGGAAACACAGTGAAGTGCGTCCTGCTGTCCGGAGGGGCGTCAGAGGGGCGTCGCGGGGGGCCGGGGTGATTATTCTTAAGCGTCTGGTCGCTGAGGCGCGTTGATAAGGCAGGCTCCGGGTCCCGCAGACACCTGGGCCCTGACAGACGTCCCCGTGGAAAAGGCCCCCTAATCAGCCGCAGGAGCGCGAGGAAACGGCCTCTGGAGCAGCGTCCTGAGCCAGCCGCGTCTGAACCAGCCGCGTCTGATCCGAGGCTCATGCAGTTACACAGCGACAGAGCCCAGGCCTGCGGTCACACACCCCCTCCCAGCAGACGCAACTACCATTCCCATACAGCGCAAAGCCCTCTTACATAAGCATATGTTACATTAAGAGTGTTTATTAAAAGAGTACTTATTTATTCAGATGTCTTTCAGAAAAATCTAAATATTTCATTACACAGCAGTGCTGTGCACCCACATACAGTAGATACCTACAGAATACCATCCACCGTCACACATTCACACATCCTAATCTATCATTTTGACGTTTCCGGCCAAAGGATGATACTGTATTAGCATCCTGAGGTGTCCATTAGCTGAGTCTCAGACACAATGCACGGAAGCTTGGGAAGCTTGCCATGTTAGGACT
Organism: Megalops cyprinoides; assembly: GCF_013368585.1. Lineage (NCBI taxonomy): Eukaryota > Metazoa > Chordata > Actinopteri > Elopiformes > Megalopidae > Megalops > Megalops cyprinoides. Next base: position 33,825,369 of record NC_050596.1, on the reverse strand, counting down.
GATTCACGGGCTCAGCTTGCATTTGTTCATTTTTTTTTACCGTCATTATTTTTTCCCAATTTTTAGAGATAGGGAAAGGTCACCCATTTTCTCAAAAATCACTCCTACAGCTTTCAATAAATGGCTGCGACACATCACCCAGGAAAGAAACTAACTGCTACAAATGTACATTCAGGAAAATACACTCATTTGGCATTTTTTTTTAACCCGGGGACAAAAAAATAAGCTGCAAATTGTCAGCTTGCATTTTCAGAAAATGGCACATTATTGAACACATTGCCACAATTACATGTTTATACGGAGTCATAAACGCTTTTTTACACGGCGTGTCACCTTTTTAATGTCCATATAAATAGCAGTAACCCCCACCGCCCTGGGCTTTACTTTGCTTTAAACCCTTCACATTTCTTATTGATGGAGTGTCATGAATTTATAGCAATATACAAAAATAATGTGTGTCTGATTTAGTGGTCTCTGGCCTGGCAAATACAGCAGCGGTGGTGCTTCGTCAGCAGGGCTGCTGGTGAACAGAGAGACACGATATTAACGGTGGGGAGCTGAACTGAGACCAGTGCTCTGGAGATTTCATCTGCTTCATGGTGATTACAGTGGGAATACAGCTTTGCTGAGTAATTAATCTCAAACGGGCCGGCGTGGATTCGGCTGGGGGGCCGTGATTGGAAATGCCACCCTCAGAGTCTGACCCACGTCAGACTCCGCCCGCTTTCAGAAACCCAGCCAGGTAAACACAGGTGTTTTGCAACTCATCTACAGAAATCAGCTGTCAGACGTATCGATGCAGAACTCTGGGAAGGTGGTGGATTCTAGCAAAGCAGCATCCCCAGCAGCAGCGGCGGCGGCGGCGGCTCGATGAACAGCTGAGAGAGATTTCATTTGTGCAGAGCTCACGGCAGCTAACGAACACAGTGTGAAGCTGTCACGTCCTCGGAAACACACCCTTTCATCCATCTCAGACTGGAACAGGTAAAAATAATAAAAAAGACACTCGACTGCGGTTGGGGGTGCAGACAGATGGCTGGGCTGTATATTAGCCGCAGCCTGTGCAAAGCAATCTCTGCATAATAAAAGTCTACATCCCCACCCTCAGAGCAGAATTGCATGTCAACGCCTAAAGGGCACCTTATTTATTAAGGTAACTTGGTTTGGAATGCGCTATCCTTCAGCAGAGCAAACGTTTCAGAAAGGCCAGAGCTGGACATGAATCAAAACAATGGTGTTGGTATACCGCCAAACGGCAAAACAAACAGCGGATGCTTTATCATCTTCATCGCATCTTTTCTGCTGCTACATTTAAGCCAAAGGACAAAAAAGTAACTCACTTTAATTAGCCATGTGCCACGTGCCTGTGACTCCCTCCATGTTTTACCTCTTACTCTATTCATATGTCGGATGAAAACTGTATTTTAACACAGCCATATTTCCTAAGATTTAAATGTCAACACGTGAATATTTGACCTTTTTCATCCAGTAATTGATGTCAATGGTGTCATTAACCCAGACAAGACGTGTTCTAATACTGCTATCATTATCGTTGTATGATAATCTGGTCTCCATGCTTTATTACTTCAGTTAAACGTTCCTAAATATCTGTGATAGCACCGTCTCCTCCACCAGGCAGGAGACCGTACGGTGAGAGAGCTGTGAAGCAGCTGCAACACGGGCAGGTTGTCATGTTCAGTGCAAACGGGGACGCAGTGGCTGCGCCGTGCTGCGCTGCGCTGGGGGCATGCGGCGGATTAATGCACAGCGTGGTGCGGGCACAGCGGACGGCTGCGAGCGACTGCTGCAGGCTGGGGAACACAAACTCAGGGCAAACTGCTTTCTGACTGCAAATCAGTGCATCTCTATTTTAAACCCATGACTGTGCGTCTGACAGGAGCATCACCCCTCTGTCCCAGGAGGAGTGGCACACAGGGACACTGAGATAAGCAGTCAGGGACAACAGGACGCCTCGCGGAGAGACACCTGGCGCGTCCTGTCTCAGTCAGTGGATTAGCGGGGGTCAGCCGCCGGGGGGGTGGGGGGCGGACAGCTGGCGGGGGCTGGCGTCAGGGGACGGTCTCTGCAGCGTGCGCGACACCCGCGATCGATCGGCCATTTGAATCAGGGATTAAAGCTCATTCCATTTACTCCGCGCTGTTCACAGCTCACAAAGAGCCCTGTGTGTCGAGCCCCTGGGTCCCGGCGAGTGATGCGCCTCGCATTGTGCAGGAGAAAAGCGACCGGATCGCAACGATCTGGACCTGCCACTTCCTCCAAGGTTAACCGGGGGAAAAGGGCCATCGCCATGCATGGCACTTCTCAATGACTCCCATTGGCCAGTGAAGAAGCACGGCATGAGCGAGGACCAACCAAAATCACTCTGATCTGGATGTGTAACGTCACATAAGGTGAATCTGGTAAAAAGCTGTGGATGTTACTGGAAAGAGCAAGCAAAAACAGAAGTCCCATTCATAATGAAAAGCATAAATAAATCACAGCTGGTAGCGCAGTTTGTGAGTAAATACATTTCAAATCAGGAAACGCTCATCATCTGTCAGAGCTCTATGATTAGATCATCACAGTGGTCTATATTATCATGCCAGTGACATTTAATGTTTGTATTTGGGTCTGAGAAAAACAGGTGCTTGCTAAAATAATTATTAATATAGAGTGGAATATATGTATGGTGTTCAAAGACGAATAAAAAATTATTCATTTGCAAGCATGCTTGCTGATATGGGTCTGGCCTGGGCACATGGAGAGGAATTTTGATTCCTCCTTTTCTGTGGGTTTTGGTGATTGGATTTATGGACAGCAGTGATCTACCTTCAGCGCACTGCTTGCTTACACAGTCTGCAGTAAATATGGGGGCCACATTTGCATGGTGGGTACAAATTCAGTGTGGACAAAATGAATGGTAGTCACAAACAGCACTTAACCAATGTTATACCCAGCAAACACACCTTGTTTCACACTTAAATGATACACTGGGCTGTGTGTCACGGCTGTATCTTGAGGAGATAACATCATTCTGTAGGTTGTGTGTGTCATGCTTTAGAACCAGAACTCTCAGATGTGGACAGATATTGCTCAGCTTGTAAAATTATCCTTTTTATCCAGGCAAACACAATGTAAGCCTTCCCACTTACAACTCCTGTTAGCGTCCAGTTCCCAGCATGCACTGGGAAATTGGACACTTACCTTTTGCACAGAGCCAATGACCTTCTTAAACGAATACAAATTCAAATGTAATCCAGTAAAATTCAGATAAGAACAGATTATCTTAACATATCAGACTATACCTACAATGTGGTTAAGAAATCTGGAGTCTGCATTAATGCTTTAAAGTGATCAAGAACCATTATGTAAGAAAAAGGACCAGAAATGCAATTTGTTCCAGATAATTGGAATAGTTTGAATGAGAGGGTGGACACAAAGGATTTTGGTCATTATATGAGGCTTACAGAAGACCCAACAAAAGGATTTTAAACTGGTTATTGATATTTATTAAAACAAATGAAAAGCTTTTTGATATAAATGGATTCTTACCGTGGCAAGTAACAACACTTGCAGTTTCTGTGAATTTCTGTGAAATTGCCCTTTCAATTTCATACCTGTCTTCATTTGGAAAACATGAATACAAAAGCTGTGTATCTGAGGGTAATTATTCAAAGGAAGAAATTCGCTGTGTCCTTTGTGACAATACACCAGTGCATGTACTGCATAACAAGCAAAATACTAATCCGAACAGCAACACTCCATTCCAGGACCCCTCTCTGCAGCTGGTTGTCACAATGATGGGCTGCCGTACGAATCTTTACAAACATTTCACATCAAACAAATCCTCTGAAAGGATCACAGCCGACGCGGTGCGAGGCAATGGCACAAGGACTTGTTTCAGCTTGCCAGTGCATGACTGCTACACTGATGACAATAATGGTGGCATCAAGGTTAAGCATGTCAAGAGTAATCTCCCGCCAGACAGCCACACAGACGTGACATCGACATCATTCTTTGCTCAAAGAGTCACTTTGATACACCAAACGTCAGGAGTGAAGAGAGAGCATCTCTCTGAGGGACTGAGATTAGCACAGCTTCAACCAACGTGCAGTGATAATTACTACAGGCAGCTGAATGAGCACAATCCTATTGTACATCAGACAGCCATTTATCCTAATTTACATTTCAGCATTATGAACAGCATTCAGTGTCTGGAAATTCTGTCCATTTGAAGATATATATAACTTTTATAGATTGGTAATTAAAAAGAAAAATTAAAGTGATATTTAGGTGGGTAGTGAGATATAGGTTTAATTTGTGATATTTTTGCACAAACAGAGCCATGCCAGTAATAAAGTCAGCCTCCATTCATGCATTTAAAGTCCCAGTATTACTAGGTAGCTAACCAGCTAACTAGCTACCTAACTTGTCAACTAACTAGCTATGAATATACACAGCCATATGATGTCAATACACATCAAAATAAATATTTGTATAATTCAATATCATGTTCACATTATAACCAGCTTCATTTTTTCATCTACTAACTGGATGAATACTTATGCCTTCACAGTCATGGCCTGGATTGTCAGTGTGCAGAGAGTGGATTTCCTATGCTGCAGGACCCAGTGTACAGTCTCAGTTAATGCGTTTGTTATCTAGAGCAGTTTTAATATAAATTTCAAATAGCCGCGTCTTTACTACCAAGCTGGGTAGCTGACTGTGACAGACAACAGTCTAATTGCTTGCCTTTTTGTTAAATTACATTGTAATAAACTAGGTAATGTTAAAGCTAAAAAAGACTGTATTCACCCTACCCTAAATTCACCCTGCCCTTACCCTAAATTTCACCCTACGCCTATCTTTAAGCTAAATAAAAGTCCTACTGTTCACTTCCATATCTTGCATATTATTAACAATTGCCCTACCATGATGATTCACCCCAATAGTACCACGCTGACTGCAGTCACGCTTACCATACCTTCCCTATTCTATTTACTTGGCATGCATGCCTACCCTGATCAGCTTCCCTACCTAATCACTTTCCTGATTGAGTATTATGTATATATTCCTTACCACACAATATTAAACTTTTTTTTATTAAACTTTGTTTTCTTTGCCTTAAAAGTTCTTACTTTCTGTCTTTCTTACATTTTCCAGTGTTCTAGTTCTACAGTGTGAAGTCTCACCAGGAACTGCACCATTCTCACGCCACATCTGAGGAACTGCCCTTTGTCCTGTCATTATATCAGCTGAGATGTTTAAATAAAAAATATCCAGCAGCAGATAATATTGCAGTTGGAGGGAGCAGACCTGCGGTGTGAGGCCGCATGTCTCCCAGCTCTCCGTCTGTTTGCACCCCTCACCTCTCCCTGCTGCGGTTTCCAGCATTCTGAATGAGGAGACCGCTGCATTAAATCAAATTGCTGGTCTTGTGGACAAAAATATTGATTCCACTTTCTAGCAGTGGCTGTGTGCCTCTTGTTATAAGATCTACAAATCCAAAGAGCCTTTCCTTTAAGCTGAGGAGTAAAAACAAATGGCCAGCCAGGGAAATAAAATTCAGTGAAACGAACTACAATATAAGCATTCTCTGCCATGCATTAGCCCATCCAGGACAGCTGTGTCTTCATGCTCTGTAGAGAATCTGAAAATAAAGCCTGCTGGTCATTGGAGAACTTTTCACCCGGTTGAATGCCATCATTCCAATTCCCCCTAATCACAGAGGATTTCTGAGATGCATTCGGAGTGGATTGTGATGTATCCCACTGCTAACATTAGGAGAGCACACATGGTCCCACACACCACCAGCCAATGAGAGGCGTTGGTTATTGGGGATGCCACAGAACAGGTGACAGTAATTTCGAAAATAGAATCTTACGCTATGAAAGGGTCTGACTCACCCAGCAACCTCCAGTAAGTTCAACTCAGGAGCACATTTAAAGTTATTTTTGCTCTCCTTTATTAGGACACTTTCCCCTCCTCTTTCTGTTACAATTCCATGTATAAAATGTTAACACAAGGTCATTAATTGTGAGACTGGATTTTAAAAGTGTTGCTTGGAATAACGAGGAAGAGCACACTTTAGTGTGGAGGATACATGTGCACTGATTGCTCATGTGCTCTTTCAATAAGTGAATATTTTTCCTGTCCTTCATTTGCTGTTCTTAGGAACATTATCTGTGTTCACAATTCATGTACCTCATGCTCATCCCGGCTCAGGCTCTAAAGCAATGTGAGGAGCTGTCGTTTCTTTTCCTGCACTCTTTTTTTTCACCACTCTCCACCATTAACAGGATCCAATTCAGAGAGCCTTGAACAGCTAATGATTTCTGTGCGTGTGTGTTTGCATGGTGTGAGTACTGTATAAATCATAACAACATGGATCATGTATCAGAGTCGACAGGGCTGTGCATCACTGAACTATGTCTGTCTGACCTTCCCTGCTGTCCTGCCTATTACAGTTCAATTAACTACAGCGACCTGCTGGGGCCGGAAGGAACAGATGCTGCTTCCACATGGCAATAATTCAATAAGAGCTCACAACAGGAAGACATAAAGTTGAGTCTACTTATCTGGTCCACCTCACACAGGGGAATACAGATTAACTCAGTTAAAGGATGGGGGGATGTGACCCAGATGGATCGTGGGATATGTAGTGTTAGCCGGACATATTGCTCAGCAGCACCATATGGCTAATTGCATTTTTATTTTGTGAGGCACTAAAAAAAACAGTTGCTGCACTCTCAACCAATTAAAGCTGTTTGAGATCGTATCTGCATCCTGTTTTCAGGAGAGGATGATGTCATTATTTTAATTTATTTATTTTTATGATCAGGGTAGTCTTTTTCCATCTTAATGTTGCCTGAGATGGGGGGCAGGGGTGTGGAAGTGTCAGGTTTGTTCACATGAACCTACTCAGACATTTTCTCCACAACATAAATTGAAGCACAATTTGCTAAATTTAAGTTTACCATGACCGGAGTGCTTCCTGTTGCTCATGGCCAGCGACATGGTGGTCGAACACAATGGCATTTACACTGAGTCAGATGGGGGGGCCTAAGGTCCTAAGAGGGCAGCAATCCTGTTAGTTCAGAATGATTCACCATGTGAATCAATGCTTTGAGTGCAATTTGAGACAGAATTATGACACCAGCTGAGGTGGGCAAAAAGCCTGTATTGGGCTTCCTGTGGAGGATATTAACTATGCCCAGATCAGACGGCCTTTTAGTCCACACCTGGAATGAACATTAGGACAACAAAAGTGGGTCAATCATTAAACTGTGCTTTCGAGGTTCCAACAGAATTTTTTAACTTCAGTTTCCTCAGTAGCGGAAATCGCATGTATGAATGAACATAATTTCATATTTAATATATGAAAAGCTTTGCTTCATTTTGTAAATTAAGTGTACTTCAACATTTAAGTGCATTTAAATGAATAAGGACTAGGATCACAGAACACTTCATGCCAAGGCACAAACATACTATAGAAACAAATTTACATTCAAAACCGAATATTCAATAACCTACAGTGGTATTTGCTATTAATAAATGTTATCTCACAGCTGGTTTACTGAATTTTCAAGCCACCTTTACAGTCCAGTGTACATAACACCATAGGTCATATCTTTTGCAACAAGACGTAGGTGCTGCTTAGAAGGTGTGCCTAGGTAGATTTGCTCACTGCATACAAACCATTTCATATTCATCGGATGAATCAGATCCTTATGTAAATAAGAGGAGATTATGCTGAGGTGAAGCCTTTGTGTCATCAGCTTGATAAATGGAAAATTGACAAAGTTCTCTGTGCGTACCGTGGGAATGAGGGGAGAGAAACAGAAAATAGTCTGGGGGCCTGTGGGCTTAGCAGCGGAAGCTAATTTAAAAACTTACAGGCATATTCATCTCCATCTGATGGCTGTTGAGCCACTAACAGGAATAGAATGTGTTGGCTTTCTGATTGGCCCTCACTTCCCTGTGTTATTTCCACAGACCGGTGTGTGCGCTGCAAATCCATTAAGCACATGCTAAATTAATCAAAATGCACAGCAGCGTTCTGCGCTGTCTTCCAGGAGAAATCACGGTCAGAAATAATCATTTTCCTGTAGATATTATTCTGTAACTGCTGTTTTTGTCCTTGTTAGATTAAATGTATTAGGAAGGAAAACTTGGATTGTATTGGTGTGGAGCATTAGCGTCCACTCTAGTTTCAGGAGCCTGCAGCTGCAGCAACCAGCAGCTGATTGGGACCTGCAACAGCAGGGGGAATAACTAACTCTGCTTCATCCCAAATTAAGCAATTAAACCCTGCAAAGGAGAAAAGCATAAGTCTGCATATGCAGCGGACACCGTTTGTGTGGGAAGACTTTGGTTCCGACACTTTCGTGACAGTTGCCTAAGAGGTGTGGCATAAGACGTGGCTATCTCTGTCTGTGGGAATAAAGAGGAGGATTCCAACATGCCTGTCTGCTGCTCAGGTGTGGTGTTAAGGCGTGAGACCTGTGGGTAGTGTGGGGTTAGCCAGGTAAATAAGGCTGTGTGATGGAAAGGAACCATCTGGACGGAGGCTGTGTACAAGCCACTGCACTTCCAAGAACAGTGTCACCTTGGAGCTCATTTGAACTGTATTAGAAGTAATAATGATTAAAAAAAACCCCATACACAATAGTTTTGTTTATGAGAACCCTGACAATTTCATTTATGTGAAAAACTGAAAACCACACTTTTGGCTAAAGTGACCATTTAAAATGTAGAAGCCAAGAGGACCTCTGCAGAACACCAGCGACCCTTGGGCGTCCTTAATTTATCTTCTAGTTGCACTTGAAAAAGCCAGTTTGGGTGTAATTACGCCGCGGCCCACCTGCTTGGTGGAGTGAGATTAGTTTGATTATATCTCACCTTGACGTGGCCAGAGGAGGGCAGCGCCACTGCAGCCTCCGGGGGAACAATGCGCACCGCATCAAGTGATCCTACCAGCAGATAACAAACCCAAACTCCATCAGGGGCCAAAATAAGCCGCTCTTAGTTGGGTTCTTCAGGGGTCTGGATCAGCACTAATCTTGCAATGAGAGGGCTCCTGACGCTTATGCTGTGGAGTCAACAGAGGTGAGCTGTGGAGATACGGGGGAGACACGGGGGAGACACGGATCACAGGAATGTTGTGAGTTGACTCGGATTGGACCAGAAGCCTAATTCACTCCAGTGGCGCGCTCCCCCGCACGCGCACTCCGCCCCGCGTACTGCCCCGCACACACACTCCCCCCCCACGTGCAAGTCCCCGGCACACATCCCCCCCCCCCCCCGCGCACACTCCCCCACGCGCGCACTCTCCCCCACGCGCGCACTCTCCCCCACGCGCGCACTCTCCCCCACGCACGCACTCTCCCCCACGCACACTCCCCCCCGCGCACACTCCCCCCCCCGCGCGCACTCCCCCCTGCGCGCACTCTCCCCCACGCGCGCACTCTCCCCCACGCACACTCCCCCCCACGCACACTCCCCCCTGCGCGCACTCTCCCCCACGCGCGCACTCTCCCCCACGCACACTCCCCCCCGCGCACACTCCCCCCCCCGCGCGCACTCCCGCGTACTCGCACTCCCGCGTACTCTGGAGACCTTGTGAGCTGTGCTGCTGGGGTAGAACATGCTGCTGCCGGGCTCAATCGTCACAGAAGCGTGGACAGGAAGAGTCTTCCACAGGCTAGTTTCAGGCACTTTAGCTTTAGCTTAAGGCTAACTGTGCTTATTTGTAAAAACAGCCTTGTTGCAGAAGCTAAAATAACATTGAATTTATTTTATCTGTACTGGCAGGAACCCAAGGGACAGAAAAGTTTCAAAAAGCCTCAAGGATCTCAACCTGACAACAAATCACCACTCCTGCAAAAGGCCCACGAGGGTCAGAGAACAGAATTAAAACACTATACCAGCCAGCTAAATAAATGTCCTATGACAAAATATTGCATTTCAAACATTAATGACAACAAAAATTCTCTTCTGAGCACATGGGTGTTGCGTGGAGACTGGCTGTTTGTTAAGAGCATTGGCTGTACTGATATTGAATGATGGCCTTTGGTTTGGCGTGCAGATAGTGGATGTTCAGGCTACTACTGCCCTCTGAAGCCACTCACAGCCTCAGCATTTGAGGTATTATTTACGCCAGCTACCTTGCCAGGTCTGTCACAATGTTGAAACAGATGCTTCTCAGCAAATGTTTTAAAAACACCGTATGACAGCACTCTGCGGGAGTGGTGGACTGAAGTTCCGCACTGGTTGCAAGACTCATCAGGAGGGAATTCAGCCAAGTTTTACCCCGACAGAGCAAAACTGGCGAAGATTGCTTCCACCAACCCTGTGTCAAATGCAAACTCTGAAAGGGGGTTCCCTCTCCAAAACAGAATAAAAGCAGCAATGAGAATCTGCCTCCATAAGGACAGAGGAGGTTGTTGAGAATCGCTTGCCTCTCAAAGGCAGTAGCACAGCTACGAAGTCGGGGTATAAGCAAATTTCAGAACAAGCTGCAGCCTCTCCTTCTGAAAATAGCTGCAATATTATTATTCTTAGATCCATACATATGTTGCATCTGGATTGAAGGCAGCAAAAGATGTCACTCTTATTTTTTGAAAATAGCTGCAATATTTTAGCTCCTATTTGGACTTTAAACAGCTCATTTACATTTTAGGGCAGGGAAAGATGTTAATTTTTGTTTTTGAAAATAGCTGTAATATTTTAGTTCTCATTAGGCCTACACAGCTATGCAATTTATCCATTTAATTGCTGCAAAACATATTGGCCAAAGCAATTCTTGTTTTGTGTTAAATTGGCTACCAAATGAAATATGTTTCTCACAATGCATTTCGCTTTATTTTTAAACACGAGAATGTTCTCTCATTTTGTACACCATCTATGTGTAGTACATGTGGCCAGTAAATCTCTCTCTAGACCAGTAAATTGGAATCTTGCTGGTCATGTTGACCAGCACCAATCATGTCTCCTGGAAACCTGGTCCAGCATCAAGGCAAACGGACAGACATGGCCTTGACATTCCTGGTCTCTGTGAAATATGACAGACCTCCTCTGCACAAATGGCTATATTCTGCAGGGTGCTCGGACCGCCAGGGAGAAAAGAGCCAGACTCCTGCTGACCAAGAGAATGTTCAGCATTCAGCTGCAATTTTACAAATGCATGTGTTCTTTCTCACAAGTACTTTTACTCTTGTAGGAATCATTACTAAGCAAGAAAACGACATAATTTGAAATGACTTTGTGGTTTCATAACCAACTATATGGCACTCAAGTCTCATACAATACCCAGAATGCATTTTGCAAGCTGTCATGCTATGCTGCTGGGAAATGCTGAAATCATTGCTTGCCTGTTGAGGTTCAGCTCAAATGTTAAAAAAAAAAATCACTTTCCAAAAATATGAATGATTCATTGGTCCAAAACAACCACCTAAACATGCATTGAGCACCCATATAGTAAAAAACACGGACTTGTTGCAGGGAGTCAGAAGTTCAGTATTTGCCATATTCCTGTGTTCTGACTTGTTGGAATGGGGGAGTGTAGCATGCTGACGCTTTCAGAGCAGGTACAGAAGCGCTGGAGGAGGCCCCTGCTGCAGAGACCGTTTAATGCAGCACACGTGTGAGCAAGGCCAGCTCTAGCATCGCTTAGCACCACTGCTGCTCTGAGCAAAAAAAAACCACAACATGTGGCACCTCCACTGATAAGCAACGCCATGGCGACCACCTGGGCCAAATAAATTGCACAGCAAAGAACAACATGAATATGAAGTTGTTTCAAGGTTTGGCACGCCCTGCATGGAATGGGGATGAATCTGACCGGTTTCTACAAACACAGCTCACCTCACAGATTACGTAACACAATGTGATGTCCCCCCACACAAAGGTAAAGCTAAAGGGGATTTACACTGTTAATGCAGAGTGTCTTTCACGGCTGTCGTCCTCACTGCTATTGGCTGAGCTGCTGCCTACATGGTATTAATGGCACGCAAGAAAGGAAAACAGCCTTGTAATCTTCATTAAGAAGCCTTCTGTATGTGTCAGAGCATAAAGGTAAATACACAATTAGAGAATTACATGCGCAGGCTACTGTGAACATTATTTCCTTGTCTTGCATGGACACAGCTCCAGAAAAGGAGGCATTAGCATTATAAAGGGTCACACGTCTGATAAAGCAGTGATGGACAACACAGGAGACGTCACGGAAAATGGCTTTTCAGAAGAATTCTAAGAAATGAATGGCATCAAAACGATGTCTCTCTAAAATGAAGAACTGAAATAACATGCATTAAGACCACTGAAGTGCCTGACAGATATGAACAAAGGAGAGATAAATTTGGGAACTCTTACACCAGCAGGCGCCGGGTTCTGTTCAGCCTTGATGATGGGTCCTTGGAGTTGAGTGGAACAGAGTCCACCACATATAACCAGGCAGGAGAGCCAAGACTGGAGCACAGACCCGCAGAAAAGTCTCTCAGGGGAACAGACAGGAGACCAAAGAAAGAGGAGACGAGGAAAGACTTCAGAGAGAAGCTCCAAGAAGAACATGACACAAAGCCCTGAAAAAGTGCCAGAAAGGACAAAAGCGATCTGCTCGACCCCTGAGCAGCACTGACAAAGGACCCCGCTCAGAATCAATCCCTAACCGTCTGCAGCGTCTCTGAAAGCCTCACTGTCACCAAGGGCGATGAGGTCCATCAGCAAAATGGCAGCATTTGCAAACTTGAGGAGCAAATCCACAGAACGCTTCTGCAGACTGCTTAACACCACACCACAAAGACACAAAACACAGAGGAAGCAGACAACTCAGCCCTTCAGGGCCCTCAGACCCATCACTGCGGATGAAAAACTGAAAGCAATAAAAACCCCTCAAAGAGAGGAGATCTGCTGTTCAAGACAGCATAAGACGCAAAGCTCTGAGCCTACACCTGGCAGCTACACCAAACATCAAGAGTGATTTTTGGGCTAAACGTGTTGCCATTTTTTATACCTTTGGGCTAAGGTCTTTCTCCAGAGTTTTCGGTTTGTTTTGTGGCTATCAACTGAGACCAGAGGCCAGATAGTACTCATCCACTGTTGAAACGGAAACCCTGTTATTATAATTTCCTGTATTAAAATTGGTCATGTGCAGTAATGCCCCTGTGATAAATTCAAACAAGCTTTCAACCCAAATATGTGGTTGCACAATCCAAAAAAAATCTTCTGATCTGCAAAATAAAATCCCGCAGTGAAGTGTGAAAGAAGCTTATTCTGAGTCACAAAGCACCACTCGCTCCCTCCATCCTCCCCTCTCATTTCCTGTGAAAGAAAACTGTTCCTCAAGGCCGTAGCCCACCTTTCCAGAGAATTCAGTGCAAAAGAGAGGAGCACAGCTGGTGAACGGAGAGGAAGACAGTGCGCACTAACACAGAAACCTGAGGATCATGATTTACCCATCAATGCATGTCCGTTTGCAGCACCAAGCAAGACTAACCATCTCCGTGAGAGGTGAAATACAAAAGGCAAAAAGCCTTGACATAAAATTCCCATAGAAGTAAAATGACCATGTGAATCAGCCTGATTAAAGGAAATCCTCTCCTGCTGGGAGAGCATGCAGTGGACACTGTGGAGACACATTAAGCTCAGAGATACTGAGGTCACTCTGTCAGAGATACCAAAGACTCCTGGGGAAATAGAACACTGAAAGCAGACCAGGAGCGGCCTGCCTTCGGTTCACCTCAGATCACCAGACCCCATCTCCATCTCAAGAGCAAACATATTCTGCCTCAACATCAAATCTGCAATTCGCTAAGGCGCCAGGACCGGGAGAAGCACAAGAACACGGTGCATAAACTAGATGTCTTGAATCTCTGCCTACATTATATTCCCAGAGTTACTGTAAGTGGCTGCAAAAATACAAACCAATACTCCCTAAAAAACTCTTCCACCAAACTCTGGAGTGGTACTAACTAAAAACCATCAAAACAAGCACAAAGGCAAGAGAATGAGGGAGCACCCAATGTCCGGGATGCAAAAGGCTTTTACACAGAGAGACCCTCATTCTGCACACACTGCATGATTATCTGTCATACACAAGAAATTACCGTTCGGGTAAACCTCATATATATGTAAGTACACAGTAATTAGAATGGTTCCATATTCAGAGATTAATGTATAACTTATTCCATTTTAATTTCAGATAGTCTATCATCAGAGAATTCAGAAATTCATTTTGTAATATGCCTGAAATGTTGACAAGCTGACAACAGGCTGTTTGAGTTTGTGCCGTACAAACAGACATCTAACACGAGTCTTTTTAAAACGCATTTCAAGGTCCACAGATTGATAGGTTTGACAGTAGCTTGTTTTATGCAAAGATTAGAATAAATTGTACAATTGTTATCCATGAAAGCATTTTAGCTTCCATCATAAAATGCCATTTTTAGAGATGTGTTCCAACTTTGATTGGTAGTCAATTTTGCCGTTTCTCCAAACGTTTGACAGTGTGATGCCAGGGGAGAAGCTGAATAAATCTAAACGCAGACTCAAAGACAAGAGAAGGATGAAGCCATCTATGACTGAATGACATAACGTGAATTTTAATCAGCTGATTTGTTTTCTAACTGCCGAGAAGGACGGGTGAGACCTAACACAGGAGGCAGAGACAATGGAGCTTTTTTGGATGAGATCGATATCGTTGCTTTGACTGGGAAAAACAGCCCTGTTAAGGTGGTAATACATAGCAGTGCTTCAGAGTAATGCCTGTTCAATACTGCAGTCATCAGCGCTGTATTTCCAACAATAACTCTCAAGCTGTTGGCTGTTTAGCAACCACCCAAGCAGCGCCTGAAAATCAGCAGCTCTGATTACCTTTGGACCACTTTGCTGTTTGTTGTTATCACATAGATTCCCACACACATAACCAGATTCCACACAGAAAAAAAATAAAACAACAAATGCATTATTCATAACTGATAGGAGAGAGGGAATGACATGTTACTGGGTAACTGCATTTGTTTGTGAATTGTCATATTTGAATAATTAGAAAAAAGGGGGGGACATGGCTGGGATTGAATGGAATTAACTGGTGGCTGTCATAAATAAATAATCCAGTCCATCCTAGTGGGACTGAACACCACACTCCGCCCGCTGTGATAGGCATGGCAATGAAAACCTGACGTATCCCATCCTTTAAGGTCTATGCTAAGGTGTAGTTGACATGCTTCAATAAACACAACTGTGGAGATGCTCTTAACAGGTTTAATTTCATTTCATGTTCACCTACATGTAACAGCACATAGAAGGCAAACACGCAAAAGCCTCACATAATTTTGTCCTTGATCTGTTACATCAAACTCCCGAAATGTAATACTTCTCAAAATCACTATGAATAATATAACAATATGATAAATGAACACTAAACACAAATGATCCTTCCCCTCATATTAACACACTGTAGCACATATTGTATAACACTAAAGTAGCCTTTGAAAGTTCGACTATTGCCCATGATATTTTATTTGCATGAACTGCAGGTATTTATGGCAATGCGTCCCACACTAACCTTCCTCCTTTCACGGAAGACGGATTGAAAAGGGTCAGTTCTGTGACGACGGCTCAGAAATCCTCCGCTTCGTCTGCAAACTGCTACTTGAACTTTACCTTTTTGTCCCCTTCGGCATCTGCATAATTATGGCATAAATTATTAATGACCATTCATAACCTAGCAATTTCAGAAATAACTGCTTTGATGTCCTTTCTCAGCAATGTAATTAAAATATTTTAAAATATGAATTGGGGAGCTCATTTGACAGAAGAGATTGTGTGTGCATGCGTGTCTGTGTGTCATGGTGTTGCTTTAAAAGAGGAAAACATAAAAATGTACCCAAAATACTGCCTTTCCCCCAAAAATGAGCAAAACTAGCACCAGTTGCCAGGCACCAGTAAGTGCAACTGCTGTGAGCTGATTGCTTCCACTTCTGTCATTTACAGGCAAGAGCAGACATCCTCTAATGGATGCAGCCAGAAGTGAAACACACCATGCTCTGTCTGCCCTCTGAATAACTGTGAGTATTTAAACACACCATGCTCTGTCTGCCCTCTGAATAACTGTGAGTATTTAAACACACCATGCTCTGTCTGCCCTCTGAATAACTGTGAGTATTTAAACACACCATGCTCTGTCTGCCCTCTGAATAACTGTGAGTATTTAAACACACCATGCTCTGTCTGCCCTCTGAATAACTGTGAGCATTTAAACACACCATGCTCTGTCTGCCCTCTGAATAACTGTGAGTATTTAAACACACTACACTATGTTCTGCCCTCTGAATAACTGTGAGCATTTAAACACACTACGCTCTGTTCTGCCCTCTGAATAACTGTGAGTACTCCTCTCCGACGTTTGGAGAGATCACTGCACGTTACAGAGATGCAAGCTTCTGAGAGCAGACCTGAAGAACTCTGAGCTCCAGAGACCCTCCACATGATAAATGAACAAAACGCAGGTGAGAAACACCACAGTCTCTTTCTTTGTGGTTCAGATGCGAGCAATATTATTCACATCACCCCAGGGGCTTCACAGAAGCAGTTGCTGTAAATATCTCAGTGAAAGAGAGAAAATATCAGAGGGAGATAGTGTGTGTGTGTGTGTGTGTGTGTGTGTGTGTGTGTGAGAGAGAGAGAGAGAGAGAGAGAGAGAGAGAGTCTACAATACTGGGAGAGAGAGAATCAGACAAACTAACAGAAATCTAGAGAATGACACTGATTGAATAGGATATATGACTGCCGCATTTTTGAATATTGCAATAAAGTCAAACAGCAGCTATGGCTCCCAAGTGACTCCGTCTGCAAGGCTCTCTCCCTGACTGCAGACTAAGCCCTGCAACTTGGGTTCGAAACCGGCCAAACTGCTGACCATAACCCAGAGCCTGGGTCAGTCGGTCTGCTCGGGTGTCCTCGTCTAACTGCTCTCAGGCAGCCTGTGATTCCGCAGGTACCTGCGAGTTGCTGGGATGATGTCAGTGGAATAGCTGCTTCACTGTGGGAGCTGTTCTATGCAGCTGTATCAGGACACTGCATTCAGCTTCAGCACCAAGCACAGGTGCAGAGGCTGTCACAGGGTGACAAGCCAAATGTACAACCGATTCCAAACAAGATCACATAAAGGAGAAAAAGGAAAAAAGTGTGTTTGATGTTTTTTGTTAAAACATAAAAATAACATTGTATATTATAAAATTATTACAAGCTTAATCACTTAAATTAGCGGCTGTAATATAGTGGGTAACATGAAAGTTAAAAAAATACATTTTTGCACACTGTGGCCCGGTTCTTCAGTTGTGTGCCCAGATCTGTTCATATAAAGCAGGTCATCCCACCTTTAGCCACACAATCTTTTCGCTCATTTCCCTCCACTGGACCCGCTACACAAAAGGAAAACATCTCTCTCATTTTACACAGTCCTCCACAATCAATATTCTCCTTTGAATTGCAACTTTTTTTTATTTACCTCTTGTTTTTATTCTTTGTTCAAGTGCTGAGCAGAAGCATCCTCTCCGGTGAGTCACCTCTGAAAATCAAGCAGGACATGTGCATTTCTGCCACTCCGCAGTGACAATGGGCCTTGATTAGTCCTGAAGGCAGGGTTTGCTGTCGACAGCTACATGACCATAAAAGCTAAATTCCCCAGCCTTTCTCCTGTGGGTTTATAGAGCAGATCAATAGTAAGTAGCGCAGCTCACTGAAGCACTTCCCTCTCTTCACTATGCTGCTTGTGCTTCATATGTTGCCTCTATTGCACAGGTTTAAAGTGGCTTTCATAATCTATTTTGGTACGATAAACAAACATAAAACACAAACCACACAAAATGAGCATCCTGCATTTACAGTAACTTGAACCAGACAACTCTACAGACAAACTGCAGTGTAAAATGTACATCTCAGTCTGGCATACTATTTGGTTGCTTTGGTACATCAAGATAAATGTACTGTGAAAAAGTATGAAAATAGTTTTAAACACATGGATTTCAGAGGGCAGTCAGAGGGCGGGGTTTATTTTCTTGTCAAGATGAGGACTCCTACCGGGTCTGCTATCCCAGCAGACACCACAGAGCTCTCGAGTTCCCACTGGAGCTCACCCTCATGTCGGCCAAACATGCCTTTCCCACTTTAACTAAAGAATATTTAAATGTCTGATGGATGGGGGCATTAAGCTTTTTTGGCCAAAAAAGTTCTAATTTAACAGTCAGACTCTGTCTGTTCTTGCCCGTTACTGTAAAATGATCTCCATTCCAATCAGTTTTTTTGTTTTTGCTTTTCCCCCATTTACGGAACCCTTTCTTGAATTGGAATGACCAATCATACACTACAAAGATTACATTATTGGCAGCTAGCAGACACTCTTATCCAGAGCGCCTTACATAGATTATAATTTTCCATGTTATCTATTTATACAGCTGGATATTTACTGAGGTAATTCTGGGTTACGTACCTTGTTCAAGGGTACAGCAGCAGTGCCCCAGCAGGGAACCAAACCAGCAACCTTTCGGTTATGCTCCTTACCAATATGCTACACTGCCATCAAGCACAAAAATGCTTATATGAGACCAATTCACTCCTCCGAGACACCTGCATGCAGTTACCACCTATTTCACACACTACACATTGAAAGATAGGTGCTTCTCCACTGATGCCATCTGAGCAACACCACTCTCAGGTGCCCGAGGAACCACAGGGTTCCGGATAGCGGTGAGACGAGGAGACCCTGCAGGCATACTCACCCCTCTCGCTGGCAGGATGAAGCCAGTCTGTTCCTCTGCTGTGGGATCATCGTTGGCAGATGAGCTGACCGGGTTCGAACCCGCGCTGCAGGGCTCAGCTGGCACTCAGAGCTAATGCCTAACTGACTGAGCCTCCTGGGACTCAGTTCCAATTTTCTGACCAAAAATTGGGATTGAATTTCCCCAGAATCTGTCTTTAAGGCCCATTGGCTTAGCAAGTGATTGGTATGTAAGCCCAAGTACGTAGCTTCCCTGAAGTTCATTTCCAAACACTTGACATTCTCCCGAATGCTAGAATTAGCAGTGACACATGGAGCAAACCGCTCAGGAAACACACCCAGCTGTTCTTTAACCTGCGAGGGAGCCGTCGGGCTGCAGACCCCACTGATGTACGGCCACGACACACCCGAACACAGACAGCGTGCCGGCGAGGTGGTCGTTGGTGTGCTGAGGAAAGTGCGGACGCAGCTCTCTCTCCCCCTACTCCACACGGGCTCGGCCCTCTGATTAAGTGTCAGAGGGGCCTGAGAGAGAGGGAGAGCTGGGGATTAGCGTCCACTCCAACCCCGTTCCAGCACGGCTGGGGCAGACGCAGGCAGCAGGCAAACGCAGCACTGGCAAATCCAATGAAATGTTTGTAGGGCGACAGGTTCAATCAGTCAGCCGCTGATTGCTGGAGCCTTTCTTAGATTGGGGTCTAGAAGTAAGCCAGGAAATAAAATTATTTCTTTCCATCCCTTTGCTGTTAAGTCTTTTGAAAGCCGCGGCAGTACAGCACCCAGGATATCACACCAGGTCAGATCTGAAAACAAATTATCTGCTAAATGATTATTTTTTCTTCTCCTGCCCCTGCTTTTTTTTGCAGAGAGTCTATATTTATACATGAGCGTTTTCTGCTACCTGTCAGATTAATGCTATCGACCTCTGCTTTCATCTGTCACATTTAATTTACTTTGCAAATGAATCGAGCCTACAAAATCAAAAATGGCTTCAGACAGCCAGATTTATCTTTTATATCTTTGTTTTCAGTGTGTGGTTTACTAGAAATTGTGTTAAACAATTCAATAAATAATGTATTGTTTTCTACATAATCATGGTTGTTGTGAAAAAGGGATTAAATCTAACTGTATCTTTAATGTCAATTTATATGTGCTGCTTTGTCTTCTATAATTGTATATTTTGAACTGGGAAAGTGTTTCCAATGTCTTATAGAAATAATTTTGAGTTCATTCATGAGGAATCTAAAGTAATTGCGAATGATAATGCTCCAGGCCTTGGGAGATGGCATTGAGAGGTTTGCTGCATGAGAGCTACAGCGTGGGACAGGGTGCACAATCCTCCCATTCTTTGATTGGTTCCCAATGCAGACAGAAGGATTGGTGCGATTGGTCCTTTTTTTCACAACCTTCTACTCCACCAATCCAGAGACAAAGGAAATGTGTTATGGAAATACCATAGGAGCCCCATGTTCTTCACCATCATAGTGAGGATTCCAACGGCTGGACTGCAGAAGCCTCT
This sequence comes from Megalops cyprinoides, assembly GCF_013368585.1. NCBI lineage: Eukaryota > Metazoa > Chordata > Actinopteri > Elopiformes > Megalopidae > Megalops > Megalops cyprinoides. The sequence continues at coordinate 33,805,072 of NC_050596.1, read as the reverse complement.
AAACTTGTGTGACGTGCATGGTAGGGTGGCTGGAAGAGGATCACAGCTTTCCTGTCCTGGCATCCTACTTCTCCAGCCTTTTTCACTGATATGATTCAGATGAACTACATCTGAAAATCTGCCTGTCTCCATCTGGAAAATACATGTCCAGTGATTTTTGCATACAGTAAAATGACCTGAAACATGGAATTGCCAAAACTCCATCCCAGCAGATGAAAGAGTGCTTTCTAAGAAAAGGGTGTGGCCCTAAGGAGACACAAGTTTAGGATACGACGTGTAGGTGGAAACCAAGAGAACAATTAATTCCTCATCTGCAGACAACCACACACATAAAGCAGAGCCAGAGGTGATGGGAGTCCTCACTCTCTGCATGGCCACAGGAGCACAGTCAGGTCTCAGGGTTACAGTCATACCAGACAGGAGGAGACAGAACCAGCTCCACCCACTCCACCATCAAACAGCAGGAGACAGAACCAGCTCCACCCACTCCACCATCAAACAAGAGGAGACAGAACCAGCTCCACCCACTCCACCATCAAACAGGAGGAGACAGAACCAGCTCCACCCACTCCACCATCAAACAGCAGGAGACAGAACCAGCTCCACCCACTCCATCATCAAACAGGAGGAGACAGAACCAGCTCCACCCACTCCACCATCAAACAAGAGGAGACAGAACCAGCTCCACCCACTCCACCATCAAATAAGAGGAGACAGTCAGCTCCACCCACTCTATCATCAAACAAGAGGAGACAGAACCAGCTCCACCCACTCCATCATCAAACAGGAGGAGACAGAACCAGCTCCACCCACTCCACCATCAAACAAGAGGAGACAGAACCAGCTCCACCCACTCCACCATCAAATAAGAGGAGACAGTCAGCTCCACCCACTCCACCATCAAACAGGAGACAGTCAGCTCCACCCACTCCACCATCAAACAAGAGGAGACAGTCAGCTCCACCCACTCCACCATCAAACAAGAGGAGACAGAACCAGCTCCACCCACTCCACCATCAAATAAGAGGAGACAGTCAGCTCCACCCACTCCACCATCAAACAAGAGGAGACAGAACCAGCCCCACCCACTCCACCATCAAACAGGAGGAGACAGAACCAGCTCCACCCACTCCACCATCAAACAGCAGGAGACAGAACCAGCCCCACCCACTCCACCATCAAACAAGAGGAGACAGAACCAGCTCCACCCACTCCACCATCAAACAGGAGGAGACAGAACCAGCTCCACCCACTCCACCATCAAACAAGAGGAGACAGAACCAGCTCCACCCACTCCACCATCAAACAGGAGGAGACAGAACCAGCTCCACCCACTCCACTGCTGCTGACCAGGTCACCATAAAAGACTCTGAAAGGAAGAGAGAATCAGAAAGGGGCTGTTTCAGCAGCAGACCCCTTTTAGTCTCTCCTGGCATCATAAACGCACTCTGCTCCTCTCATTTCAAGCCACTGAGACTTTATTGTGTATGTGTCAAAATGCATTTGTAATGCTGTCTCTAAACCTGCGTTTCTTTCTCGTTTTAGCTGAAGGTGTCGAGGGCTGGAGGAGAATATCCACATTTCTTCAGTGCACAGATGGAGGAGCTTGAGTTTCATACATTATTGATGGCTTTGGTTTAAATATTTGATGACATGAGAACTCTCTCCAAATCCAGAGTATGTTTGTAAAGACAAAGGTCATTTGGGTCAGCAAGGTTCATACAGTGTGCCTAACATACAAATTTCACCCTTCACCAGGTCTTGGTTTTGATGTTATATGTATTGCTTCTTGGTTTTGATCCTTTGAACCAGCTTGGGATAGAGCAAAATGCCAGCAGTTCTCCTTGCTTGTAACCATGTTCATGTTGTAGTCAATCACAGCACTGAGCAATAAAAGGCTGTCACAGTGCATTATCTCCCAGGAAATGACAATGCCTGTCTCCCCGCAACAGTTACCCGGGATTACCATCAACAAGCAAGCTCAACAGCCTGACATGACTTCCCACATCACTCTACTGTCAGGTCAGCCTGCTCTTTTCTCTCCCAACATCCCCCACCACACCAAAAAAGACAATTGTTGATCCATCTCCTAAATTATGGGATTTCCTTTCTGGCCCTCAGAAAACAATTGAATGCATCTTTCAAAATGAAGAGGAGTTTTAAAAAATTACATTACATTTACATTTACATAAAAAAGCCACGAGCAGAAGTTCAAGGGCGTCTGAAGACCTGACTGAATTCCCTCAATTCCAACTCTGTTCCCTGTTTTCATTTTACTTTCATTCACATTGCCACACCCACCTCTATGACTCATTTCCTGTCTGTCTGTATGCCAGTGGCATCACTTCCTGTCCCACACTGATTGGTGTGAGCGGGGTGCTCTCAGCAAGGTTTTTATACTAATGGCAGACTCTTGATCAGGCTGCATGCACGATGGAAAGTAGTCCTCACTGTTTGACTAAAACATGATTCTAAGGAGCGCATTGTAATAATCAGATTATGTGCAGCTTTAAGAAAGAGTATTGTCTGAGGTTTCACCACTGCTAAAACTGCAGGCACAGGGAGAGCACAGAGGGGAATCTCATTAAAATTCAAATAAGGATCTGAAAATATACTCGACTGTAACTCGCCCTCAAACTGCAGCCAAACATAGACATGCTTCCCTGCAGTCATATTTCAGATTTCGTGTCTCATTCATAATTCAGCTGCGGAACGCATGAAAGTGTTGGTGTACAACTACTTGCATTACAACATTTGCATGAGGAATATCAAACCCAAACCCTCAGAACACTGACGTTTCAAAGAGGCTTACACAATGCAGCAGTGCAATCGCAGCATCTTCTACTGATCAGACTCATTTGCTGTTATTTGATACTCTTAACAGCTGTTATCTCTCAACCCCAGACTGGGTTTCATGTCAATGAAAGCGTTTGAGTGCTATTCCCGACAGGCAGTCTCCTCTGAACACAACAGTGGCCAGAGCTGGGTCACTGGGTGTGTGAAATAAGACCAGCTGTGCTTTGGCCCTCGCAGGTGCTCCTAAAAGCTGACTGATCCATTTCTCACACAGAGATTCAGACACGGGCAACGCTGCTAATCCACATGGTAAATTATTTGGTTGACTGAAGCAGTCATTTTGTGTCATTTTTCAGCCAACCTCAGGACTCTCGAGTCCTTTGAATTTTGTCATTTCTGATCGGCGTGAGACGCAGTCACTGTTCTGGCGGAGTATTAAATCACTTTGTGAGCCCTGCTGCATTTTTCCCATTAGAATACAGGGGACCTTTTTTGAAATGCCTGACTCTCCATATTTGTCCAAGCCTGAAAGTTTTATGGAGTGAAGAGGTTTATGAGGGTGATGCAGCACGTCTGGACTGTAGTGTTCTGGGGTTTAGCGGGAGAGGTGATCAGGGTGTAGACTGAACCAGAGAGACATACTGGGATAGTGGTATCTGTGGAAGGTGGCATATTGGGATAGTGGTATCTGTGGAAGGTGGCATATTGGGATAGTGGTATCTGTGGAAGGTGGCATATTGATATAGTGGTATCTGTGGAAGGTGGCATATTGGGATAGTGGTATCTGTGGAAGGTGGCATATTGATATAGTGGTATCTGTGGAAGGTGGCATACTGTCCTGCCAGCTCCTGAGCGCAGGGAAGGGTGGGCTGGAGTCCTTCACAGGGCGGCCGGTCCCGTTAATCACGGTCAGCCTCGTTTGGACCTCTCCACACAGCAGGCTGGAGATCCCCACAATTAGGCGGGATGTTGAGTGAAGCGCTCAGCTCAGCTATTTCCATGGCGGATTTTTCCACTTATTTATTTATCTTTTAATGAGAATGGCTGAGGGGTCGCTGCCGATGGAAATAAAGCACAGAAACTCCCCTGAGCGCATCTGAATCGCTGCCCACCATTTTAATGAAAAAGCACTCCATATAACAGAGCTGTCTCCTGGGCCCTGTTGCGTTTATAGGGACTCCAAATCACTCCGCAGTCGCCAATGCTGCCGCAACACCAGTCCTTTTATAATGAGGGATGGCTTCTCAGCTGCTCTCCAAGCTGTTAACACGCAGGAAAACGCCAAATCCATCGCGCATTCCCCCAGCCGCGATCTGTTATTCATGGAAAACACTGGCTCACTCTGCTCCCTCTTTACACTATTACAAATGCGACTTCCCCTGCTACTCCCCATGCAGACAGCAGCTGGGACTATTCAGGGGCTGATTTTAAAAAGAAATAGGCCAGTATATTGCATAATTTACTTGCTTAACAACATCCAATATCCAGGGCAATATAGCTTGCGTTTTATACACCACTCAACCGATATCCGTTTTAGGTGGGATGTAAACTGTGGTGACACAGCCTCCCTGCTCTTGGGCTTTGAACCTATGACTGCCTGTTGTGCTGGCTGCTAACTGGCAGAAATGCAGGAAGCCCAGAGGCAGGCCAGAAAGGACCCTTTTCAACAGATGGCATCAGTGATGCACTTCTCAGAGTCCCTCCCTTTTCCTAATGGAAAGCACTGGAATTCAGCCTAGCCTCAGAGTATCCACCTCAGTCTAGTCTCGGCCTAAACTCAGCCTAGTCTCAGCCTATTGGCCTCAGCCTCATCTGCCAGTGATGCGTGTGTGGAAGTGGGCGGCTGGTAGCTTCCTGCTGTTGGAGCTGTAATCAGATGTGTATGGCTGCACGTGTGGCGGTGTTACAGACAGGCACAGGAGCCTGGCAGCCTGCTGCCGGGGTTCTTCTGATGAAATAATGAAGCGTCGGGGGAGTGTCTCTGGTTAGGAGCGGCGCGCTGTATTTTAAACAGCTCCGCTCAGGAGCCGCAGCTTGGCGCTGGGCACAGCAGGTGGATAATGGACTGCTTTCCTATCCATGCGGCCTAACACCATCACCATAAACAACCCGGGTCTGGGCGTGTCTTAACGGCAGCAATCTGCTCTGCTGCCCAGGTTCGAGCACTGCTCCCCCGCCACGGTGCGCCCCTGCCCGCACCGCTTTCTATATTTGGGCTAAAGCTCCTGGGGATTGCAGCGCATTAAAAACCCGCAACGTGTCCTTTTCCTGCATCTTAGCACATTTAGCTAAAAGAGAGGCTCGTCCAGAGCAGGAGCCTTACCGCAGCCCGCTAATCTGCAGATATGTCAATCAGCTGTCAGCGTTTCCTTGGTAACCTCACAGGCACGTGGACACACCTACATCCACATATAGATTTTTTTTTGAGGTTTCACAAATTCAAAAACCTTTTCTCACTCACAACAGTACCTGTACCCTGCGGTATAGGATATAATTTTAAATCTGAGAATCAGAAGGATTTGGTTTACGCCACGGGCTCCCAGTCTCTGGGCTGACTGAGTGAGAGCACAGCTGGGTAATCTGAGAGGAAGACTTCAGCTGCTCCAGCGGGCCTCATAGAACGATTACAGCTCTGAGGAAGAAAGTGGCATTACAGTCCTGGGAGACACTTTCCTCTGTAAAACCCACCTCTTCACTAGGTCATGTTTAATGTGAGCTGACATGCAAACAGACATTCAGAAACGCTAGAACATCATCGCCGTGATGCTCATATTGCTCAGCAAGGGTGCGTCATTAAGGAGTCTGGACCTTTCAGCAATGCGACTCTGTGTCAGTTCCTGGAAGATCAGGTCTCCGCAACCCCCGCCCCCCCACCCTGCTCGCCAAAATGCAAAAAGACATACTGGTTACAGCCCTGGCAGAGAAGGGGAGATGTGCTATCAGGTGCCTCCATGCCTCCATGCAGACAAACAGCCGCCCCCCCCCCCCCCCCCCCCCCGCCACGCGATGCAGCCTCACAGAGCCCACAGAATTCACGCTCTCGATGGACCAGAAAACCCTCTCTCACTCCCATAAGCCTTATCTGCTTAAGTTCTTTAAGTGAACGCTTGTCAGTCACTCTGCACAGCTCTGTAGAGAGGAGAGGCACACAAACATCCCAAACCTGGCAGGGATTACGCGCATCTGAAGAGTGCGCTGAGACCCGGGTGCAGCGGAGATGGGACCCACACAAAGCCCACATTGTATTTAAATAGGGGATTCATCAGGAATCATGTCACATCAGAGCAAGTCTCTCACAGCGAGTTTAAAGCACAGCGTATGGAGACAGTGAGCAAAGTGAATACTGCTGGCTGCATCTGTGTGTGGGTGTGTTTTTGTTTACACCTAATTATGCAGTGCTGGGGACGATAGTTAATTATCTGAGTAATCAACGCATGTAAAAATATGCGAAGCAGAAAGACGTATACGTGAATATTGATTTTAATAACCGGGTACATCAAACTTTCAAATACTCTAGGAGTACCTGCTTGTACCCATACAGGCCTCAGGGGGCCCCTGCAGTTCAAGTGCATTTCAGGTTCCTGATTCAGCTACATTTTCTTTTGTTTGGATATCTGCATATTCAGACAGATGTACATATCTTTCATTTCATAGTTCCTTTTTGGGCATTCACTTAATTCCACTTATTTTTGCATTTGTATTTGTATTTAATTAATAGCTATAGTTGGGACCACTGTATTAAATTTATTTTACTTTGTATTTATTGTTTATATTTATTGGGCAGATGGGATCAGTTGTGTAGTATTTGAAGTGACCTTTGGACCCATTCCTGGATTTCTGCATGTAAATACTTTCCTATTCATTAGGTAGTGTTTAAAATACAAACCATATGACTGGACAGTTGAGCTTGGATTTGTGGATGAAGTGAAAGGTACTTTCATACATAGCTTTTAAAAGCCACTTTTAGAGATGTTAGAGAGTAAGTTTCAATAATCTTTAACTCCTCACCATTCCTTGCGGGCACTCCAAAATCCGGCATTAATAAGCTGCTGAGAACTCCTTCAGCACCGACAGGAACACACACCGCTATGGGAGGCCTGGCTCTCAGTCTTTCCTGAAAGGTTTCTGAGTGGTTTCTCCGCGCATTAGCAGGCCTGTGGCATTTATCTCCATTTATGGCCCTGAAAGAGGGCCCTGCCACCCCTGACACATAACAGATGACATCTCTGAAAATCCGAGAACCAGCCGTTCAGTGTACCACTCTCACACGGCGGAGCCTAAGAAAACCCTAATCCTAACCCTAACCCTAACCCAAACCCCCATCACATAACAGATGACATCTCTGAAACTCCGAGAACCAGCCGTTCAGTGTACCACTCTCACACGGCGGAGCCTAAGAAAACCCTAATCCTAACCTTAACCCTAACCCAAACCCCCATCACATAACAGATGACATCTCTGAAACTCCGAGAACCAGCCGCTCAGTGTACCACTCTCACACGGCGGAGCCTAAGAAAACCCTAATCCTAACCCTAACCCTAACCCAAACCCCCATCACATAACAGATGACATCTCTGAAACTCCGAGAACCAGCCGTTCAGTGTACCACTCTCACACGGCGGAGCCTAAGAAAACCCTAATCCTAACCCTAACCCTAACCCAAACCCCCATCACATAACAGATGACATCTCTGAAACTCCGAGAACCAGCCGCTCAGTGTACCACTCTCACACGGCGGAGCCTAAGAAAACCCTAATCCTAACCCTAACCCTAACCTAAACAACCTAACCCTAACCTAAACAGTTAGTCACTCAAATGAAACCTGCCTTCCAGGAGTTTACAATGCGTTCCTAATTCAGGCGGTAAGCTGCGGCTGTGGCAGGATCTGTGTGCGAGGAATTTCATTGGCCCAGAGCGAAGATGGAATTTTAAATGTAGCGCTCGGTGTCGGGATGCAGCGTTTCCTCAGAAGGAGGCATTGCCGTGGCACCCTTAAAGCTGCGGTGCACGATGCAATCTGCAGCACAGAGTAAAACACGCCGAAACGATCAGGGCTGCTTCCACAGACCTGCCTCTGCCTGCTTTCCCCTGCGCAGTCTCAGCTACAGGTGAAGCATCCTGCTCCAACACCGCGCAGTTAAAGATTGTGGATTGCATTACATTGATTTTTCCAAACCTGCAATATAGATCGTCCCAGGACTTTTCCAGCAAACAGAGGTTTAACTGTTCGTCATCCAGATCCATACATTTGTCTCACTGGCATCAAATTAAAAAGTATTCCATGCACAGTGATATCATGTTTGCTGTTACTGACTGAACCCAACTTTTTGTGCAATGTCTGAAATGCAAAAATAAGCTTCAAGCTTTTCTGGCGTAGCTACTGAACTGCACATTCTAATTCATAAGCACTGCTGTAGATTAGCACTTTCAACGCAAGTGCAGCAGTACTTGTGATTGTTGTATATTTGCTGCTTTGGTGGCTATCAGTAACTATATCCAGTTAGGTAGTTTTCTAGTGATAGGATGGTTGAAGCATAATGTTGTAGTCTTTGTCTTTGCACACCTCACAGACATGTCTGTGGTTGGAGGAGGGGCTCCACAGCTGCATGTTTAACAAGTGCACTTGGCTGGAATAGAAGGACACAGCCCTGAACTAATGCCTATTAAGTGATGCAGAGTTTTCCTGAAAGTCTGCTGTGATCCAGAAGTAATGGCACATGGGGGAGGGGGGGGGGCAGGTGTCAAAACAGGAGCCAGGGGGCCTTCTGTTCAGCTGTCAGTCCACCATGTGCATCTGGGTGTGTCAAAGGACCGGCTGAACCCCCCGTACCCCGCGGCGGGGTGGGGGGGTGGGGGAGGCAGGAGGACTGCCCGTCCCATGAGGAGCGGGGTGCACGCGGCCGGCGGGTCTTTAGTATTCAGAGCCAGAGCTCAGGTAATTGAAAAGCGCGGGCAGCCAGGCAGGTCCCATTGATTCGGCTGTGTGTTTGTGTTTATCGGGGGAACTCGGGATGCGAGATCGGCCCACACGCAGGGGCGGGGGCCAGCACGGACACCACCGCGAGGCGAGCCGACCTTCAGACACCCCGAACCCGAGGCACCGTGGCCCCAGAGCTGCGGCTGTAATGAGATCAGGGACCCGCCGCCCCACCCGCCTTGAGAACGCTCGCTCTTCTAGGGCCCTCCTGTGCATGGCCGGGGAGAGGCGGAGCGCAAATTAACACCCAGCCGGTCCTCCCACACGCAATTATCCCGAGCACGGTGACAGTGTGCGACATCGCGGATCAGCGGCGGAAATGGTCTCAGGAGCGTGTGCTCTCGCCACGGAAACCGCCTGACCGAGAGATACGGGCGAATCGGCAGCCGTGTGCCAGTGACTTTGCTCTCACCTCTTAAACGAATGTCAGGTGAGGCATTAGTGTATCAGTAAGCAGCTGGCTGCCACGGAAATTACAAATGCACGTAGTGTCCTCCACTTCCCTTTCATCTTGGAGAAACAAGCAGAGCTCTGACAAAAGATAAAAAAAAGTCTTTTATGGGGTTTCTTTCTCTGAGTTTAAAGGGATTGCATACGCAGTTCAAAGGGATATTTAAATGCCCTCTCCTGCTCAGGACCAATCCACCCCAAGACTCGCAACCCAAGACACATTTAATTTTTCTGAGGGCTGTCAGGGAGTGTGCTCATGTCTACAAACCCAGCGAAATAAACACAGCTAAGCTGCATTCCGCTCGTACATATGTGCACCAGTGAAAAAGCGTTTTCCGTAAGAGCAGTGTGCATTTCTCTGGCACAAGGATAATACCCTTACGTGGAATCATATTTCTGGAATAACACACTGAATTTCTCCGTTCATGGTTCTCATAAACTGGTTGTCACACGGGGAACAACCAACTTTTTATGTCTGGCTTTTAAAAGCCAAATGCAGTTGGTCTAAAATATGGTAAAAGATTAGAGACAGAAAGAGCAGCTTAATAATCATGACAATTTTGCAGCAGATATTCAAAGCAGCTACTCAAAGTGAAAAATGCATTCATGGTACAGTGTGTGGAGAATGCAAGTCGTGTACCAGTGCAAAAGTGAAAAGGAGGACCAGCACAGTCCCCACTCCCCTCTAACAGACAGACTCCTGCCATTCCTGCCTGGGGCAGCTGTCAGTCTCAGGTGACTGTCCTGCATATGTCAGAGGGCCAGGGAGCTGAGGGGGGAGGAGAGGAAAGAGGGATGAAATGTGTGAGGGAGGGAGAGGCGCTGTGGATGGGTGTCAGTGTGCCCGAGGAGAGTCGCTCTGCGGGGGTCAACATGCAGCCAATCACAGCGGGCGATAAAACAGCACAGAATGCGTCACTCCCACCGGTCAACCGCGCGTACTCGCCGGGGGTTGGTGATATACAGTTTATCTGAACTGCCATCCCTTCTCTTTTCTAATCTGTGTGCATGTGTGTGTCAGAGAGAGAGAGCATGTGAGTGTGTATGCCTATGTGTAAGACAGATGGAGAGACAGTGTGTACAGGTAAGAGTGTGTGTGAGTGAGAGAGAGAGAGAGAGAGAGAGAGAGAGAAAGAGAGTGTGTGTGTGTGTGTGTGTGTGTGTGTGTGTGTGTGTGTGTGTGTGAGAGAGAGAGAGAGAGAGGAGTGAGAGGAAAGCCCTGCAGTGAAGGTTTGTTTTATCTCAGAGATGAAGGTTGAAACGGGTCAAACTGAATGATGGGCTCCCTAAACCCAGCAGAGAGCAGCCAGTTTCCTTTACTGACACATGGCTTTCTCCAGCACGCTGTTACACTCTATTACAATCATAAAGGATCTATGCAGAGGCCCTACAGTCACCTCTCTGATGGGCAGATCAGTCTTTTAATTGGCACCACTCAGTGTATTTTATGAGGACTGCATGCATTATGGGTACTAAGGGGCGGGTAAAATTCCTTGCCTGTTGCTGTCCTGTTCATGAGCTGAAGAAGGCCGAATCAGCCAGGGAAGCAGGTTCTACCCATCCATCCTGGGCGCCAAACTACCCAAAATATTAGCCTAGGACACAGATCAATAGTTCACGTGGGATACCGTTAGCAACCGAAAATTGGTAGGCTTCCATCTCGCGTCATGTGACAGAGCAATTCCGCTGGGAGATGCTGAGCTCGTTTCCTGCAGGTGATTCACACCGCCACTCTTTACTACGGCTGGGGCGGAATCACGGCAGTCCATCTTCTTTATGGGCCCCATTCACGGCCCGCCATATGCATCCGTTTAAGCGCAGCATTACTCTGACAGACTGTCGCAGCTGAGGCAACGCGCAAGCCGCCACCTCACAAAAAGTAAAATGCGCAGCAGAACAGACGCCGAAAACGTCTCTTGTGGCTTTAAAACGCAACACCGACTTGCGTACGGCCTTTTTTAATTTGGGAATTTGATTGTCTGAGAACCTCCGCTCGGAATAGAAACGTCTGTTGTGGCAAACCAAAGATATGAGGATAAGAGCTCTCTGCGCATCTGAGACCGGTTTCATTTCGCCGCGCGCGATCTCGGCGTCAGGAGATACTCGTGTTGCCATGAAAGACAAGTCTGTGTTGCGCTGCAGCGACGTATTCGCATGACAATTAGCACTTTTCCAGCGGGCGGTCCTCAAACGCTAATGAGAAAAGGGAGAAACTGCTGCTTCTGCATGCAGAACGAGGGCAAGTTGTCGCTTGTCACAGCCCTTAATAAACAGCAAGCCGAGAGGGACAGAGCCAGCCTCCCACTGCACGGCATCCCAGCGCAAACCTAGGCCCACGGCTCAGCGTTTGGATGCTAACATCGCGAAGAAAGACAGAGCAATTGGAGGCTGTCTACAATCGTCGCTATTTACCGCCGTTTGACTTCGGCTACATTATGACCTTTTACTGTAGCATAAATAAAACACAAGGGTGCTGTTCCATAAGTTATGAAGCACAACACAAGTAGGAAACACTTAGAGCTATTTTCAGACTGCGTTTGATTTCTACAAGCGCCCGCGACTCGCTTCTCCATTTATCATTAAGAGTTAACCGAGTGTGAGTCTACGTGCATTTCCCAGAAGATTGACTGGAGTCCTACTGTTACCTGAGGTAGCGGTGCCGTCCTGAAACCGCTCTAATGCCCATATTAATCATACTGACACCTGGCTCCCGTTAAACAAAGAAAATATGTGAATTGAATACGTAAGGGGTACAGCTGGCACGTCAAGCTGAGGGACCGCTCCTTCCAGGTCCGCACACGGCTGAGTCAACCTTGGTGGAAAATGTAATTAAAAAGTTTCAGTGAAACAAAAATGTGCACCATATGTTTCTCGGCTTGTTGGACTCTCTTAACACCTCAAACGCCATACACTCAGATACTTCCAGCAAATGATGAGGTAATAAACACTTTGATGATTTTTGACATATGATTTGTCATGACATCCCTTACAACGGTACAGAACAAACACAGGTATTACCATGCACATTGTCTGCCGAAATGAAAAATTATTGTGAAAAAGTATAGTTTAAAAAAACTATACTTGCTTGCAATATACTATTCCAACTAATCATCTTGGTATATAAACTAATTCAGACGAAACGTACCTTTACTCGGTCGCTTGTTTAATTTAGAAACATGAGGCGTGGAAATAATGCTCTGATATAAATTCACATCTTGCGCTGCCTTCAGCTCGTCCTCCGTAGCAGTAAAAAGCCAGATCTAATTGTCTTTTTCTTCCTCACCTCACACATATTGCGAGTTAATGTTCCATGCACAGAGAGTTACAACTAATGACAACCACTGCTGCCGTGAAAAACGCCTTCCAAAAGCATACATAAGCTTTGCAGTTGGTCGGGACGCGCACACACAGCGAATTAAACGCCATCCCTGGTGCCGTGATAAAGGACAAACTGGTTACTCGCGGGTCAAGTCAGCTGGACCTGAAAGATGAACACAGCCGCAGCACTGCCCAAACCACTCTGTAGTTTCCAACAGGCATCATTCACAGTGCATTGGTCGGACACATCATTATTTGCCGTTTTCCGGGGGAGTCAGAGTCTTAAAGATATGACTTCCACTTCAGTTCAAGGTTTGGGGTACTAAGGGAGTCCCGCACGGGAACCTGGAGTGACTCATCACCTGCCTGTGCACGCGGACACCTGGGCTCTTTCCGCCAGCCAGCCCCCGATCTGCCGCGAGGCTGCTGAAAGTGCACTCATTCAGATGGCGCTGACATCTATAATTCATTCCTCCCAGGCAGCAGCTCTCCCCTCCAGCCCTCCGAAGCGTGCGGCGTCAGTTACCATAATCTCAGTTTCGGGTTATCTTCGGGAAAAGAGCTTGCGTAACCACTTCGCTCTGTGTGTGTACCAACACCAGCGCGCAGTTTGGCCGGGTCGAGCTCAACTTGAACTCTCGTAATTTTTCACTCGGGTTGACGAATAACCCGCTACTTCACTTCCACTGCCGTGAGCAAAGCACAACACTCAGGAGCTGGCCACGTTGAAAAATATTAAAAAACAAACAAACAGATGCATTTCTCGTACATGTTATCGGCTCATTCTGAGCAGGGATAGAGAGAGAGGGGGGACCTACCTGCGCAGTTGAGGCTTCCCGCTGCTGGAGAGAGAATATGCGCCACGCAGCCAGGAGACAGCAGCCGCCAATGTGACAGCGCGCCTCGCATTACACTCTTTTCACTAAGGGGATGCTCCGGATTCTGGAGGTGGTACTTTTCCGTCTAATGACATCTGCTTCTGTCTTTAAACTCATTGGCTAACGGGAACGTTTCCCATTTACCCGGCCCCGCCGTCTCCCAAAGAGTCTGCCCCCTCCCTTTCCTTCGCGTAGCTTCTTGCAGCTCCCCCGCGATCCCCGGTATCGTGCGCTCTGTTGATCACGCACCCGGCCTCTCTCTCCTGCGTGCTCTCTCCGCAGCGCCCCGTACCATCTCTACACACGGTCCTTCAACTCTCCGCTCTCCTTTTTTCTATTTCAAATTCACAAACCTCTCCTTCAGTCGCTAACCCCCCCGCGCCGTTCTTTTTCCACCGCTGTCACTTATTTCTTTCCTTTTTAAACGACTTTCTTATTTTAACCTTTTCAAAACTACTCACAGGAAATGACAGCAGGAGCGCGGATATGAAATTGTTGCTGTAATCACCGTTCCGCGAGGCGGGCGTGATTCTCCGCGCCTGGCCCGGTTCAATCTTTAAAATTTCAATTCTGGGCTTTTAGGAGGAAATAATGCACGGCCATATTATTACGCCTGTGCATTTCACCACACTTCCACGCCTTTCACGTCTCGTCTCAATTGACCATTTTGAGGCACTTACCATGTAAAGGCAGCATCGATTAGTTCTCTTTCATTGCAAGAGCGAGACATAACGGTGAATGCACCTTTAAACTCGAACTTTTCTTTTGTCAAATTTCAGCGCGTGGTGAGAGCCGCAGTTTGTAGATCACATCATCTGAAAGGTTTTCTCAATTGCGTACATTAATGGCATCCATGGTGTGATGAATGTCAGTGGCACCTGAATAGTAAGGAATGTTGATCTGGCAAATAGAATCAATCTCACAGCATCAGGGCTGACAGCCTCTCATTCACGAGTCCTGAAGCCGTGGCAGTGACCATCTCTGACGGACCACCATAAACGCAAGAACGTGCAGTGCACCTGTCGTGCTTTTCCCCCAATTCTATTAGCGTATTTCTGTCAAACATAAGACCTACACTTACTTTGGCACCCATCTATTTGAACAGTTCAATTCTGCTCGTTTATTATGCAGCAATATACAATGTTTTTGTGCTTCCCTTGGTTATTATAGATTTACAAGGGAGACAGACATATATTTCCATAAGTAAGTGTTTCAGTGTCTCTGAAGTCCATTTATTGCTCACTGTATTATCAAGTGCTTCCGTGTGAATGAGCAATTTCTCACTTCACCCTCCAGTGGCGGTTTACCATGGTAACCATTGTAGCAGCCGAGTCCTGTTCACCGCTGTGTTTTTGAATTAGCGATTCAGGCTGATTATCATCCTGAAAAAGTGCAAAAAATCCCCCCCCCCCCCCCCCCCCCTTTGACGTGAACCCCAGTTTTTCATCAGGGAAAGCGGACATGGCACTGACTCGCAGTGACCGCCCTACAGTTAGTTAGTTAGTTATTGTTACTGCAATAACACAGTGCAGAATAACTCAACAACTACTTACAACAGTATCCCTGTAATAGTAACATGTGCAGTTAAAAAGAAGCGTTGCAAAACGGTTGTGGAAAATTGTAGCATTTCTATACAAGATTTTATTTGTCATTCAATAACAGCCTGAAAAAAAAAATCAAGAACCTTTTCATAAAAACTGAAAATTAGCGTGCATCAATTTCGCAGTAAAGAATGAATAAGTAAATTAATTAAAATAAAGTTTTATTCCTGCAAGAATCTGCTTCTCACATTAATCGCTAGAGTGTGTTTGATTCCTCCCATTTCCTCTAATCCTCATTAAAGTCAGCAGAGAATGCATGCGTTGTTGCAAAAAGGCTTGCGCTGCCGTCTCAGGTCCCTGCCATAATAGCATGTGTTTGAAGACATTCTTTGATCTGCGCATTGTTTCAGCCTCACTCGGGGCATGGTAATTGCAGCTCCAGCGATAACCCCCGCGCCCGACCTCCTGCCACTCAAGCCTGATATCCATCTGTCCTCGCCCGTCGGTGCCAATGCAACATATGCTGCTCTCCTATAATTGGAGCGTCTCTCTTGTCCAGGGATCCTTCAATTTGCCTTCCTCAAATAAGCAGCCTTCCTCTTGCACAGACCTGACAAAGGCTACGGGCAGGAGAGGCGCGCGCCACAGCGCAGGAGAAAAATATTGAAGAAATGAATAAGCGAGTCAAACCCTGCCGTTTTGGTATTTGTATAATATTTACACATGCGACTGCTAATACTAAATACGCAATTATACTAACTACTCAGACACATTCGGGAGATTTACTTGGTGTTAGTGCGGTTTGTGTTAAGTACTATCACCAAAATTATATAGTGTAACTCAGGTTTGTTTTGGTATCAGTAATTTTTCAGCAAGTGTTTTTGCTGACTCATAGGAAATAAGTACTTAGCTCTTATAACTTGCCATTTTGCATAATGTAAGTATTCATTTGAGGGGATGTCATTTATTATTGTAATTTATGGGTTAGAATGATATTCCACATGTTAACTGATGCAGTCTAACAGAAGAATGGTGACAGCATTATTTATCAGGGATGGTATTATCATGTCATGAAAGCAATAACATTGTTTAAGCCGATTGACCCGAGACTCGAAAGGACCCTCAACTTTTCCCACCTGGCCAGGACACCACGGAATTATAACATTACATTACATTACATTACATGACATGGATTTAGCAGATGCTCTTATCCAGAGTGGCTTCCAGCACAAAAGGACAGAAATGTATCTATTCAAGTCAATAACACCTTCATGAGGATAGTTTGGTAAATCCTTAACAAACTAGCTAAGTGAAAATAGCTAAAACATGTTTATGTCACTCTGTCCATCCCAATTTTGGTTCAAAATCTAATAAATATCTAATGGATTAAACTAATCTGAATTGCTAATTTTGTAATAAGGGTGGAGTTACAGTGATGAGCTCCAGGCTTACACACTGACAGTTAGCTAGAATTACCACCCAGCTCTTCACAGGCTTTTCCACGCCCCACAATTCTCTAGCGCATTTCTGCACCAGAGGACACAGATTTTAATGCAATATTAAAAAGCCTCATTCCAAATGCTTTCAGTGCTAAGTTGTGATTGGGGTGACAAGAACATTGCAACACTGTGATTTACATTTGTAAAAACTGAGTGATTTACAGAGTTAGCCAACAAGGTAGTTAGCCACCAAGCCTATGACTTAGCTGGCAAGCTAGCTAGCTAACTGTAAAAAAAAAAAAAAAAATTCACAGCCAGCCAGATAGCATTGTAGGTAACTGGCTAACAAGTTACCTATTCAGTCAACTGACCAAAAGCCAAATTAAGTAGCTAACCTTAATGCCTGTTGTGAGTTGACATCCAAGGTGACGTTGTTGTTACATAAACAATTATGGGAAACATACTTTAGAAATCTTTTTGTGGCTTATAGTGATTATATAATAATAATAATAATAATAATAAAAAAAACTTTAATTAGGAGCTTGCTGGCTAGCTTGTCTTCAAGCTGTCATCATGTTCTCCCAAGGGCAGACAGTGTCTTGCAATTACCACAATGAATAGATATAGCAAGTGCCTGAACCTGAGAGATCTGAGGAGACTATGAGGTGAGATATGCAAGTTGGGGTTCTGAAACATTTTCAATAATGTAATGAGGCAGGAAAATTAATATGCAGAAGAAGCAAAAGAGGAAGATAAGGAAGAAAGCGAAAATATTCCAAGTTTGGGCTTTCACTACGTGTCCACTTTGTATGCAGATTCTGAAGCTTTACATGAACCTCAGGGCCATCATGGTAAATTAATGGGGTACACCCTGCAAACATGTATGTTGGTAGCAATTTGGTGGTAATTTGATGGCATACCTACCATCTCAATACCAACATAATCTTATTACGATACACTTCACCATATGTTTTTATTTGCCGGGAAATTGACTTGCCATCGTCTCACCATGTGTGTCTGCATTCAGTAAGAGCAAATGAATATTTTGGTATTGCGATATGATTATAAGTTGGGAAGTGTAATATTTAGCAGGTGAAGTGACTGGGTAGCTTGGAGTCAGCAGCTGAAAGTCAGTCAGGAGCACCTTCACTGTAGATGATTGGGAAGTTGTGGCATGTGCTATGGACATTGTACTGAAAACATACTGTGGGATATAAAGGCCGCTGAAGCTCGATCAAAGTGTTTGAGAAGGAAAACACAGCTCCTCTCTCCATCGTGCCTCAAAACTTTATTACAGCCAAATTACTGTCAAAGCATGAGAAAAAAATAATACATCAGTCTCACGCTAAATGATTAATGAGAGATGTGAGTCACACTGCAGTCTGTTTATGGAAATAAGGCAGGTATAAAGGGTGAAAAAACCATCTCTTCCCCGACCATTTACTGTAAATTACGCTGCATAAATATTACATTCACAACTTGTTACAGCTTTATCACATCTTATTCTTGAAGAAATAATGACGGCCCCTGAATCATTTGTAATGAACAGAAGAAAGCCACAGGCTCATCATGACTGAATTCATGTGGAGAAATTAATCACGCTGACAGATCAGATCAGATTTCCCGTCAGATAAATCTCGGGTAACAATAGTAAAGACACCTCCGCCTTAGTCAGCCTCACCTTGTGCTCCATCAGAGCCAGGTAGATTCTGCTGCAGAAACAGCACCGCTGCGTCCGACACACACCCTCACACCCGACACACACCCCCGCTCCCTCACAGCCGTCTGGGGCACAGCAGCTGCTGCACTCAGAGGTTCTGAAACCATGTCTCACGCCACACCGCCTGGCACTATTACACTTACATGCCAGAGTCCGGGACCGGTTCTGTTCAGCACAGAACCTCCATCCATGGCTGCATCTGAGAACATTTTGCAGTGAGATGTTTCTTCCCTTCTTTGAACTCAGAAGTCAAATGGCTGATGGTCCGAAGCAGACCTACACTTTTATCTGTGGCACTGGCAAAACTGGAGGTCGTCCATCTTGAGCGATACAATCGGCCTGGGAAATCAATGTTTTAGTGAAAGCATTGCTGATGTGAAGCAGCAAACATTCGGTGAAGGAAGGGTGAGTTTAATCACTGGGAATTTTTTTTTTTTTGTCTCAAGGCCGGGAAACGATTTTAAAAAATTGCTTGGGCAACAAAGGCATATTCTAACATTAAAAAGATTTCTTTTAAGAATAAAATTTCTTTAAACTCTGACAATTCAGCACGCTGAATCAAAACTGAACAAAAACTACCAAGGCCCAAAATCAGTCTAATGCAATAGGCACGTTATAGTATGTACTATACAGTATGTACTATGTAACTTAAACCAGTGTACCCTCTCCTTGGAACTCAATGGCAAATGAAACTCCTCCTCAGAAATGAAAGCCTTCCTTAATTTCACTACTCAGCCTGTGTTGCCATTATCCCAGCTCTCGACCTGAACCCCCAGCCCAACTTCTATGAAGTTTGCCAGCAATTACACATTATGTGGCTAAAGTATGTCGTGACTGAAAGCCCCAGGATTTACACAGTGAGATAAAAGCTTTGCGCAGCGTCCTTTGTCTATGATCCCATTAAATGCCGTAACGATTTTTGCATTTTCGTTCATAACATTTGTGTGTTCTATGCTGTTGTTATGGAAACCAAGAGTTGGCTCGCTTTTAGGCGAATGGCACCAAGCTTCTCACTCAGGTGAAAATGGAACTGTTCCATCGTAAGTATGAACGGGTCCACGAAACGCAGCTTTGGATGTTTAATTGATGAATACAGCAGTGACCTCACAGCTCCTCACAGCTCAGCAACAACAACAAAAAAAAAACACACAGAAATGCACGCAAGGCGCATTAGCAGAATGTGTACTCTCACTCTGTATACTAAACATAAGTACCTCAGTGACTTACATATGTATAATACGGTTTTGAATAAATAAATATGTTTTCTGACAGGTACAACATGAGGACCCGTCTAAACTGAGATAATGTATGCACAAAGGCTGAGTGATGAATAGCAGCAGGACATTCGTCGGGTCTGCCGGTGGAAAGTGGGCGTTTCTCAGGACACAAGGGATAAATGGGTAACAACCAATGCAGTGCCCCTGCCAGCAGGTAGGAGGTGGGTCGTATGTATTTATCTCAGATAAGAGCACCGTTGAATAAGGCAGGCTCAACGCAAGGCTATGATTATGACTGAACTCAGTAATAATGTTCTATGTGTAGCTGGAAACATTTCTGTAAATTCATTACTACCAATCACAGTCACTACACTGTTTCCGTATATTCATCATCCCATAGCACTAAGCGGTCATTACATTTGTAAAAACATTACATTACATTTGTTTTACCACTTTACAGTGTAAAGTGGTAAAACACATTTGGGTTTAATTGTCCTGCTGTGAGGTAATGGTTCTCTGTGGCCTGTGAGGGGTTTGACTCACACGCTGGCTGTGAGGCTGAATACTGTGGGGAGACGTTCCTAAGCAGAGTGCTGAGCGTGGACAACTCCTTCCTGCTGTGTCTCAGCTATGAGGGCTATACGCCACGTCTTAATGACCGATTCACTAATTATGCGAATCAGGTAGTCGTGCAAACGTCTCCAAACCTTTAGCCCTGACAGCACGGTGATACACACACAGTGGCACTACACAAAGGGAGAATGAATTATGCTGGTTTTTTAATGTCACAATGCTTAGTAGATGTTTTGTGTTGTTCACTTATATATTGAGACTCATGATTTTTTTTCTTGAAGTCCTGTGTGTTCCATTTCGCAAAATATCTCCCTTTTTTGAGATGAAAATGAAAATGAATGAGCTGCCTTTGCGAATCGCTCTGCCATCAGCGTTTCAGGTAACAACCTGCTTTTTGCCAGCGTGATCCAGCACCTTTCCTTACAGGGCAGGGACAATACAGCGGACCAGTGCTCTGGAACTGATTAACCACCAGATCAAACTAAAGTTGGTCATATTCTGTAATTTCAATCAGCCACTTAAAATCAAGAGGTACCAGTTGTAGTTTACACACAGTACCACAGTATGAAGCTATCATGATCCCATCCAGGGTGCTTGGCAACCATGTCTATGAGAATTTGTCTGGGGTTATGCATGACCTGGGCATCGATCGAATATGTATGTTCCCTATTCCTGAAGCGTTTTCATTCTCCCAAGGTGGTCTCAGTGTGTGCAGTCATTACTCAGAGAATATTGAGGAGGACAGTGCTACTACAATATTTTCCTTTACCATGTCAATTTCTCATCTGCTGCCTATGAATTGGATGTGCTTCCCTCTTCTCAGAGAAACAGCTCTAAAAACATCAGACACTGCCCTGTTTATTGACTTTCTGAACAAAAAAAAAAAAAAATCATGAGAGGATCCCTACGCAAAAAACTAGACCCTGACAAATCGGTCCCATCCACAGCTATAAAAATCCCACTTTCCACTTCCTTTCTGTGTCAGCTGTTCATAGCTTCCATCCTCCACCCCACCTCCCCCCTTCTTTTCCCTCCCTCTGATGTCCACACGCAGAGGTCAACGACCTCAGCCCTCGGGCAGGTACCAACCCCTCATTGGCAAAGCTCAACTCAAAGGCAAACAAATGTACCACTATAACCACACCAAATGCACCCTTCACACTTTGATTATATGTAAATTCATACGTACACAACAGAGGGCTGAGGGATGCCAAAGGCAGAAGCATCAGTTGTTTCCGTGTTTTTGCCTAGAAGGGGGTTACCCTTGTTCTGAGCACCCTGCTAGCATGCTAAGATGCCCCTGCTAGCACGCTAAGATGCCCCCGCTGGCACGCCAAGATGCCCCCGCTAGCACGCCAAGATGCCCCCGCTAGCACGCCAAGATGCCCCCGCTGGCACGCTAAGATGCCCCCGCTGGCACGCTAAGATGCCCCCGCTGGCACGCTAAGATGCCCCCGCTAGCACGCTAAGATGCCCCCGCTAGCACGCTAAGATGCCCTCGCCTCAGTGCATTGACAGATGCTATCACTGCTGGCAACTTTGCAAACCACATCTAACATCACCAGGCTGGAGAAGCTCTTCAGTTCTTCAAATTCATGCTAATTGCGAGCGGCAATTAGCGATGATGTTTGTGACTTGGATGCACCATGTGACAAGTTTCATTTGCCTGCAAATGAATTGCTTTAGCACCGGAATGAACACGGACAGCAGTTACTCAGGAAAACCCACGCTGCACTGGGCCGTCATTGCCCCGGCAGCAAAACTTACCTGTGCTTTTCACCATATACATTTGCACATATATTTTTATTCCTGCTCTTGGGATGGGTTTACAGGCACAGTAGCTGTAGGCAGCAGGAGAAGACGATTCCACGGCTACTACGAGTGGATGCCTGTGTGGCTACATGCACCATCAGAGAGGAGGGGGAACCTGTAACTGCACCCAATTCCACCTGTGTTATTATTAAAGCCATTTAAACTTTTAGAAAAATACAGCCATTAAACAATAACTGCTCGGGGGAAGCAGTGATTACAGAAATGCTCAAATGAATAAGAGGAGAAAGTAAGGGGAATTTTCAGGTATGCACATCTTTTCAAAGCTTAATTATATTAATGCTCAGTGTGTCCAACCACATACTTTTCCTGGGTTTTTATTCAGTATCAGTGTGGGGAGGCTTTGGGATTAAGAACTGCAGCGTACTGGATGCCACAGCTTTATCAGTATTTTTGTGTATGAGTTTATGGTGCTTAATTTCCATACATTTACTACTGAGCAGTTGCCGCAATTCATGCACATAAACATCCACTTCTACCAAGTCCCTGGAGACAGTGAGGGAGGAAATTGCTACAGAAATGACAACAGAAACCTTCAGCAGAATGAAATTAGACAGAAAATTAAAGTGGAAAAATTAAAAGCCGCTTTGAATTTTATGAGGAAATTACCAGGTGGGAAAATACAAAAGAGTTACAGAGTAATCAAAGTAAGAATTAGGTAATGAACTGTCTTCTGAGACAAAAGCAATTGTATTACAATAACGTCAAGTCACAGTGATAGTCTTTAGGCTGCTTGATTTGAAATGAGTGGATGAGTGGACAATAGTGATCAGATAAATTGTTTCTCACTCAATATTAATGAATACTAGTGTGACCTTGATTCAGTCTGGCTCCTATTATTGAATACTGGGGGTGGGGGGGTGGGGGGTGCTTGAATCAGTTTACCGATAATGAACTTTGAGTAACACATCTAAGGAAAATGTTTTATATGTTTTTGTTCCTACACAGCATTTTTTTTGTCAATTTCCACAACCACAGTAATCATTATGCTGTGCTAGAACCTAAGAAAGCAAAACTTGCGTAAACCGATTACTCAAAGTCAAAGGCGGCAGGACTGAGCGCACGTCTGAGTTTAAATTCCAGTATGAATAGCCCAGGGAAGGAAGTGAGGAAAAACGGCAGCATGGATTCCAGTAGCCTGCTGCCGACACCGTGCTGACAGCATCCACAGCGTCCAGTCTCTCACACAGAGGCTGCGCTAATGACAGAGCGTGAGGAAGGGGACAGCCCTGCTCTTTTCACCGGCACTGTAAGGGGCGTGTCCTTATCCACAATGTTTACATGCAGTGAACAAATATGGGGCTCTCAAGCACGTGAGGTCACTGCACCCATAAATGCATCTGTATGCAGAAGGAGGCATTGCGGTCAGATTCAATAACGAATCAATGCGGCTGACCTTTAACACAGTGACAGAGGGAGGACAGAGCAGAGACGCAGGCAAAACATGCCCTCACTGAGGCCAGGCTGGGAGCAAGCATGGGGTACAGAGTCTAACCCTGACGCTCTGCAGGACGGGGGTACAGAGTCTAACCCTGACGCTCTGCAGTGTGGGGGTACAGAGTCTAACCCTGACGCTCTGCAGTGTGGCAGGATGGGGGTACAGAGTCTAACCTGACGCTCTGCAGTGTGGCAGGATGGGGGTACAGAGTCTAACCCTGACGCTCTGCAGTGTGGCAGGATGGGGGTACAGAGTCTAACCCTGACGCTCTGCAGTGTGGCAGGATGGGGGTACAGAGTCTAACCCTGACGCTCTGCAGTGTGGGGGTACAGAGTCTAACCCTGACGCTCTGCAGGATGGGGGTGCAGAGTCTAACCCTGACGCTCTGCAGTGTGGGGGTACAGAGTCTAACCCTGACACTCTGCAGGATGGGGGTACAGAGTCTAACCCTGACGCTCTGCAGTGTGGCAGGATGGGGGTACAGAGTCAAACCCTGACGCTCTGCAGTGTGGGGGTACAGAGTCTAACCCTGACGCTCTGCAGTGTGGGGGTACAGAGTCTAACCCTGACGCTCTGCAGTGCGGCACTGGCATGAGGCTGCAAGATGGCTCGTTTTGACGGTCATCACCTCCACAGAGTTCCGATGGTCATCACCTCCACAGAGTTTTACATTACATTACTTAGCAGACGCTCTTACCCAGAGCAACTTACATAGGTCACAGTTCCTTACAATTCAGTTATACAGTTGGATATTTACTGAGGCAATGGGGGGTTACGTACCTTGCCCAAGGGTACAGCAGCAGTGTCCCAGCGGGGATCGAACCAACAACTTTTCAGTTGCGAGCCCTGCACCTTAACCACTATACTACACTGCCACCGCGATGGTCATCACATCGACAGAGATCTGACAGGTGCCATTAATCGCTAGGGGAGAGGATGAATACTGTGTTCCTTCATGCACAAGCCAAGGTACTCAGATTGCTAATTAAGTTATTGGTTTGCAATGAGTCAACCTTCAGCTGAACCATGCAAGGACAGGACTCTGTGTGTGAAAGGCCTGCTGAGAACCTGCAGCCTTGGCCCCCAGGCTTCAGGCCTGGTGTGAATGTGTTTCTGGAGATCCTGTGGAGAGCTGGGGGGAAACGGAAGCGCTTATCACAGCAGCAGCCCTGAACAGAGGGGAGCGAGACCCCATACAGTGCCGGAGCTGCCCACTGCCTGCTGCCGAAACCCGGGATTGGCTGGACTGAACCTCTCACTCACAGAGCTGAGGCCTGGGATTGGCTGGACTGAACCTCTCACTCACAGAGCTGAGGCCACTGCGGTCAGATGGAGCCAGAAAGAGGGATCTGTAGAAGGCGGAGAGAGCAGCACCAGAGGCCTGCTCTTCACCCTCACTAATCACTCTCACTCCTCCTCACCTCCTCCTCTCCTCCCTCCCTCTGTCCTCACTTCCTCCTCCTCTCCTCCCTCCCTCTGTCCTCACCTCCCCCTCCTCCCCTCCCTCCCTCTGTCCTCACCTCCCCCTCCTCCCCTCCCTCCCTCTGTCTTTACCTCCTCCTCCTGTCCTCCCTCCCTCTATCCTCACCTCCTCCTCACCTCCTCCTTCCTCTCCTTTCCTCAGCCCCCAGACGGCTCACCCGTTTGCCAGCTGTTCTGGTGATGAAGGAGCCAGCTCACTGCCCTCTCTGCTGCTCCCAGTACAGAGCACTGTTTACTTCATTTACAAAATGAAAGGCTGTCCATTGAGACGGTTCGTG
Organism: Megalops cyprinoides; assembly: GCF_013368585.1. Classification (NCBI taxonomy): domain Eukaryota; kingdom Metazoa; phylum Chordata; class Actinopteri; order Elopiformes; family Megalopidae; genus Megalops; species Megalops cyprinoides. The sequence goes on along the minus strand of NC_050596.1, from coordinate 33,780,135 downwards.
CACTCTGTCTGAAATGGGTCTGAGCGCAGTCTGAAGCTGCTGCCTTTCCTTATGGGAAATGAAAGCAGACTGGCTTCGATTGACTCAGCTCTGGCTCTGTACACACCTTGGCCTCGTCATGGCAACCAGTCACCATTACCCTATGACATTCCTTTTGTCATTGATTAACAGCATATTGGAGCACACTAGGAAAGTTATGCCAAAGTGTGTGCAGGGCATTTTATAACACATTATAAAACACAATGTGTGCATGCAGCATATGGGTCTGTCTGAGAGATTCTCCGCTATGTGGAGAAATGTGGTCTATGCGGTATTTCTTTCACATTATAATAACAATGATCCCTCTCCGGTCATTCCTAGGAACTATTTTCAGATGAAAACCAGTCAAAACAATGAATTTCACCCTTAATTAACTGTAGGTTTGCTTACATGAAAAAGGTTGTCATGGCATCTGATGCAGGTGAACTGAAGGGAAAATGACTTAAACGCTCCATGGTTACATCGCAGAGTGCTGGCAATGCGGGTTTACAATAGTGCATCTTTCCATTGAAAGTTCCACAGCACATTTGTTAAGCGGACAGCTTCACTTCAGCGGAACACACGGCATTGTCAACTCCAACCGCAAACAACATGACAAAGCATTAGACCTGAGCAGAAGCAGAAGCATGGCTAACATCAGGCAGACCAAGACCTTCTAATCCCTCACTTCTTCTGCCGCTGTGCTGAGTCTCTCTTTTAATGAAATAACTTTCCAAGACACGTAGTCCTCAATGTGACATTAATGAGAAATGGTGGGCAAAAATGAAAAAAGCTCACTAGTTGCCTTCTCTAGACAACAGTGACCTTGTTAATATGGTAGAGTAATTCCAGGTGATGAAATCTTGAAGATTGTGGGGGATTTAATTCAACTCCTCTGGCATTCCCAAAGAACTGATTATTAATTAATGTCTTATCGTACACCTGTTAGTCCAGTCATAACCCATAACCATGTTTCTGACCTTCAGTTTCCTGGTTGGGCACTTTTAACCAGTACCCGACCTGGCACAGACAGACGGGTGTGCCTCTTTTATTTTCCACCTGCTGATGCAAGAGAGGAAGAGGAGAGGAGAATGAGAGAGACAGAGAGGGGGGGAGAGGAGGATGAGAGAGACAGAGAGAGGGGGGAGGAGAGGAGGATGAGAGAGAGATGGGGAAGGAGGAGGAGAGGAGGATGAGAGAGACAGGGAGAGAGAGGGGGGAGAGGGAAGAGGAGAGGAGAATGAGAGAGAGATGGGGGAGGGAGGAGGAGAGGAGGATGAGAGAGACAGGGAGAGAGAGGGGGGAGAGGGAGAAGAAGAGGAGAATGAGACAGAAAGATAGGGGAGAGAGGGAGGAGGAGGGGAGAGACAGGAGTAAGGCAGATTTGTATAAACAGGTTTAGTGTGATTTACATTAAAATAAACAGCACTCATGCTTATATGCTGATGATTAAAGCTGTTACTGGTTTCCATGTAAAATACCTATTGTTGGTTGTTTGTAGCATGGAGGGGATCAGGTTTTTTTTGGGCGAATCCTTCAGCAGAAACATGTTCTGCAGAATGCAGAACAGAGACGGAGGAAATCTCAGCTTTTCCAGTTTTATTCAAATGAGCGTGCTGCTACAGAGAATACAATGGCTTCCAGATGGCGACTCGGCGGTACTGGCATCAAATGACAAAACTGCTGAAGAAAGGACATGGCATTAATAATGGATGGCATGAGCTTGTCAGCTTTTGAAAAACATTTTCGCATATTGGTTGCGGCAGGAGGCCTCTCAGAGGCCTGGCTGTTTTTAAGCAGCAGAAAGAGCAGCGTGACGACAGCGAACCGCAGTCGAAATGGGCATCGTTACCGCTGTTTACAGCATTAATACAATGCTGCTCCACTGTTCCTCCATCGGAGAAGCCTCTCCCAGTCCTGTCATCATCTCACTCCAGAGACACAGAGCCTGGCTCACGCCACGCTTCCTGCAGCCATCTTTGACTTTTATGACAAACACCGACTTTTAAATGAACAACTTTCACTCTCTCTGTGTCCAGTGAGTTTTAGATCTTTCCCATAATGGCTCTTCAGTTAGTTTATTGTATACAAAAACTCAATGTAAAATCATAATGCAGAACTATATTTGAATAATTTACAGAAGTGATGTTAGTGATGATGTACAGTGTAAGGCTGTGGTGACCATGACTACCTTCAGGAGATACTGTAGCATGAGCATCACAGCGTCTCAGTCACACTTACAGTATGAACCCTCATCATTACTTAAAAACATCCAATTGGGCTATTAGGAGGGACACTACAACTTTCAGATCAGAGGAGCATGATGTATTTGAATGACTGAAGCTGAATATTTTGATGATATTATTCTATATAAATGTCCTTGCTTCCGGTCATTCTAATTAATTGATTCCTACAGAAAGATCAGTAGATTCTTCACCTGATGTAACAGGCAATGTTAATCCTGCCCGTCTTACAGGCTCTGAACAACCTCTTATTATCAGTTTCTGTAAGAGTCATTTACATTTCACATTTACATTTAGTTGCCTAGCAGACACTCTTATTCAGAGCAACACGGAGGTTATGCAAGGGTATGACAGCAGCGCCCCAGCAGGGAATCAAACCAGCAACCTCTGGGTTAAGAGTCAAACTGTTACACCACACTGCTGCCCTCTGGGGCTAATGAGCTTTCTTCCTGTGTAGTCAGAGTGATAGCTCTGTATGAATTAACCAGTTGAATCCCAGGACAAAGGAGCTGGCACTGTATGTCATGTTTCTGAAGCACCCAATTTTCAACTGAGCCCTGTGTTCATTATGCCCCGCCCACATGCTCTTCTGTAGCCAATGGAGTGGCCTGCATGGCAGAGCTGGTGAACAGCTCCGCAGCTGTGGAGAGAGACACTACTGAAAGTGACTTTTTACTCTTGCAGGCTTTGTCAGTAAGGGGCCCTACCTTGAGGAATCATAGACGTTTTGAGTGGACAGGATTAGAAAAATATACCCAACAAGAGAATAGCAGCTTAATTATGTTATTATAAATAGTTCTACAGATCTTATAGAAAGATACATAACAGGAGCCTTTATGTGATAAATATTAAACAAGTTGTTTTTTTTTTTTGTTTTTTTTTAATACACAACTCCATCTTTCCAGATCTCATGAGGGAGGGTCAGAAACAGCTTCACAGATTGCAGCTGTGTGCACTGGGGCACTGGGTGACACAACTATAGTTTCATTGTTTCTCTTGTGAAACTTACAACTTATTTTCCTGTTTCAATGTGAGTGCATTTATCAGATACATTATTCAGCAAAAACTGGCAGAAACGTTGCAGAAATTTTATATTAAAATTATTTTAAAGTGGCACTAAAAATTTCCCTATGAAAGTCAAAAACAGTCCAGAAAAAAAGCCAGCAGGCATCCATCCATCTGTAAAAGTGTCATAATTCACTACAGCCTCACTGTATCAGACAGTCAGGCAGAGTAGACAGACTATGCACAGACAGTTAGGTGGATGCATGAGGCGCTAAACTGCTTAGCATGATAAGCACTACGAAATCCTCAAAAACACACAGATGCTGATCTACACTGACTTAACATTCAACATTCAAATACCTTTCAGCTAAAAAGCCAATAAATATGTAGCTAAGGAGGCCATTCCAGCAACAATATACATATTTCTCTGTTTATTTGTCCTCAGATAACAAGTCTGAGTCTAGTGGGTCATAAATCCAGGTAAACTGCAAAGCAGACTGAGTGATCAGCTCTGATGTGAGAGAAGGAAGTCATTTTGGTGCTCATGAGGAGAATGCCACGAGACGTTTGGAGAATAAGCACATTGTACAGCACTGTTCCGCACCGTCTGATGAGTTCCATAAATTTCCCGCTCATTAGAGAGAGTGTTTGCCTAACTCTGCACTCTGTCAACATCAAAAAGAAAATCAGCACTTAATATCTTTCCTCAGACTAAATGAGGTCTTACTAAGACTTTTATTGTAACATCTCCGTAATGTGGCCTCCAGAACTATGTAAGCAGAATTATGCAGCTGTTGACTGTCAGTGGATAATTTGCAGAGATGTAGTGTTGAGTGTCTGATCAGGCCAACACAGTGCAGCATCTGTGGGGGGAGAGGTGGCTTTACCTGGTGGCTTTACCTGGTGGCTTTACCTGGTGGCTTAACCTGGTGGCTTAACCTGGTGGCTTTACCTGGTGGCTTTACCTGGTGGCTTTACCTGGTGGCTTTACCTGGTGGCTTAACCTGGTGGCTTTACCTGGTGGCTTTACCTGGTGGCTTAACCTGGTGGCTTAACCTGGTGGCTTTACCTGGTGGCTTAACCTGGTGGCTTAACCTGGTGGCTTAACCTGGTGGCTTTACCTGGTGGCTTTACCTGGTGGCTTTACCTGGTGGCTTAACCTGGTGGCTTAACCTGGTGGCTTTACCTGGTGGCTTTACCTGGTGGCTTTACCTGGTGGCTTAACCTGGTGGCTTTACCTGGTGGCTTTACCTGGTGGCTTTACCTGGTGGCTTTACCTGGTGGCTTAACCTGGTGGCTTAACCTGGTGGCTTTACCTGGTGGCTTTACCTGGTGGCTTTATCTGGTGGTTTTATCTGGTGGCATAACCTGCTGGCATAACCTGCTCTCACTGATGGCCTTCTTGATCTTGCAGTTCTTCTGCTGAGTAAACTGGGGGGGATCAGTACTCTGTGAAAGTGCAGGACATCCTGACACATCACCAAGTGTGCTGGTCACTGAGTTTTTGCTTCTGAAAAATAAATAGAAACGCTTTCTATTGCAGTTGTACCGGAGAAACTGTTGGAACCCGAACATTCCCTTTAAATCAATTTCCAGTCTTTTTAGGTTATAAATCTATCAGCTCAAAAAGCAACATTCATGCAACATTTACCTTTGCATTTCTGTTTGTCATGATAGTCAATTCATTATCTCTACTGTAAATCTTAAAACCTCACGCTTTTTACTGTGGGAATGGATGACATTTAAAGTTCACTTTTACAGACAAAAAATACCACCTTCTGGAGTCAGGAATCAATACAGCGTCCAATCAATCATAATTCATCATCATGCAGCAGAGAAATGCTGGGCGTGAACGGCCGAGTGTCTCTGAACAGCGCCATTTTAGTTCAGCCTGCCTCCGTGAGTGTCGTAATTTTCATGAATCCATGTTGATAGTGATTGAAGACGAGGCACTACCGCAGTGATGTGAAAATAAATTACAATCAGTGGCTGAAATCAAGGGTGATGCTCAATGCAGGCAAACACGGCCCAGGAAAAGAAATAACACTGTACTTCAAACAAGGTCTCCATTATCCTGTCAGGATTCCGATACCACTGGCTAAATGTGAATTATTATGATTCACTTCAGTGAGGCATCATATCCCTCACACTGAAAATGGGGGGCGAGCTGGACCGGCAGGTTCCCCGAAAGCAAGCCGAGGTTCCCCGAGATCCCCTGGCGGGAAAGTTTAGGAGGAAGTTTGGCATCTGGCTCTGCGGGCGGCAGGGCGGCCGTCGGGCGCAGGCACCTTGATGCTGACAGATTCTGTGGGAGTAATGGAAACGGCTAGGCACACAGACACTGAGTAATTACACAGCTGGCACGGCTATCCATTACGGCAGAATAGCTGAGGTGTGTGTACCGAACAGGCCTCACTTATTAACGATTAGAACCTTTTCTCCTCTCCTGGTGCCTGTCCAGACAGGTGAGATTAACACTGTTACTGCTGAGCCCTGTTAAAGCCCGCCAGAGGCTCACAGCGTTACCGTGATGGCTGACGGCCATGTGCACTCATTTCCACACTCTTCCCAAACTGTGCGTGGGGTGCTTCTCCGCCGATGCCGACCGGCAACGATCCCTTCATCCCAAGGTCACCGCAGCCTGGATTTGGGTACAAAGCAGGTCGCACACATGCCCTTTCATTTCACGGCTGGGTCATTAATCACGGGGTGTAGCAACAAAGCCCCATTAAAGTTCTTTAAGCCTAACAGCCAGCATGCTGCTCTCTGGAAGCCACACAGCAGCGAAAGGGATTCACAGCAGATAGAACATCTTACAGTCCGACTGCTCTGTGATTTAAGTGGCACTGCTAGATGTAGAAGTTACTGAATATACTGTACCACTGAAGCTCGAGCTGAATTTACTGTACTGCTGATCACAGCAACGAGCCAAGCATATACAGGCATAATACTGTAACTGCATACTATTAGTTGTAATGTGACACCATTAATAATGGGTCAAGGACTGGTATTAACACTCTCAGACTAGCCAAGGAAAACTACACCATAGTCAGTTTTGTTCACTGAATGTTGTTTGTGGTTCTTACAGCTATATTTTTCAGAGGAAATATATCTCTCCTACCGCAAATTCCCCTGTGCCACTGAGTCTGAGGCATTTCCTCTTACTGAGAGGATGTGTGTATTCACCTGACTGTACATGTTAACCCCACCCCAGGCTGGCCTTCCTCTCACGCGTATTTCACCACAATAGAAAAGGTAGAACTGACATCTGCAGTCATGACCAAGGCCATACGGTTTCCCCACTGAAAAAAAACATACATTTTCAGTTATTTACACTGCTGTTGCTTAGCAGACACCAAAGCCACTCACTCAGTGCAGAGCCTTGTACATGTTATGCATTTACAATAAATAGTTGTACACACTACACCAGGATAAGCAACTTGCTCAAGGGTACAACAGCGGTGTCTCACTGGGGAATCAAACCCACAGGTAGCCCTGTTAGTCACCACCGTGCCACAGTAACACAACACATAATGCAGCACATTCAGCAAATGATTGTGTTTGTGGCTCTCAAACCTCCTCACAACACGACCCCTTCTCACATAAGGAAAAAGAGAACAAAAACTGCAAACCTCCAAACATTTTTTCATTTCTTTAACCATGCCCTAGAATTTGGTTTTAAGTATGAAGCCATTTTTCTACAATTGTCCTGTGAAGCTACATTTTTAATCTAATCAAAGGAAAAGAATTTGGCCACTTAGGAGCCATGTGTCGGAACCAATGAGCACAGTTTCTGATGGGTGGCTGAGTATTGGAGTGGTGACATCTTTCTACCATTATGTCTACCAATCTGTGATGTCATTGGGTATATTTAGGAGATAACTAGCCATAGTAAGAGACTCTGTGAATGAGAGAATATGGTGAAGGCATGAGCAGGTTGTATGTGTATATACATACACTATCTGGCCTCATCGTCAATCATCTGGGCAAGACTGTACTGACACTGGTTAGAAAACTTCATTTTGCTACCCCGCCACAAACCTCTCTCAACCCAAAACATGATCCCGACCCCTAGTTTCAGAGATTCTGCTACAGTCAAACTGCACTGTGTTTTGTCCATAAATTTGTGTAACAAACGGTGTAAGGTAAAGTTACATTTTTCAAGTTTTTAAAATATTTTCATTAATTTCAGCCACCACTTGGTACAGGTAAGTGTAATTGTTAGAAGTTACACTTGTTACTCATGAGACAGTGTGCAATATGGTGGTGATAAAACACAGTCCACAGAGGATGAAAGATGGATGGATCCCATTTCAGACCAGTAATGCAGAGTCATGGCAGAGACAGTGTGTTTGGGTGAGACACACGGACACTGGCCCTGAATAACAGGATGGATAGGACCCTGTTATCACTCTTTATCATGAGCGTTCAGCCTCGCTCAGTCTCAGTGTGAAACAAAAAACCTTAATCAAAAAGCACTAGCTAACAGATATTATACAGATGGTCAAAGAGGCGATTCAGAGATTATTCAAATGGCCGGCTTTGGAGAACGAGATTCATACCCACGGGGCCTTGCAGAGAATTAATATTTAGATGTTACAATTGAGAAATCCTCTAAAGCAAAGGGCCCTGACTGCACATAAAGCTCCAGGGGATGGATGGGAAGCAGGCTGAATTATGACAGTGCGGCGAATATCAATTGCTTGCCATTCAAATCAAAGTGTCACTTCGCAACTCGGAGTATTTGAAGTGTCTCTCTGCGTTCTCTCTCTCAGCATTTATTGAAAGCCAGTGTTCTACAGATTACCTGCCTTTCGGAGGAAAGAGACAATCATACTAAGCTGAACTCTATTTACACTCCTAAACTAGGAGTAAACGATTCCTCTCTAATACAGAAAAGCAGTGTTCTCCAAAGAAAGAGCCTAAATGCCTATTGACACTCAGTGGGTACAGAAATGTCTCTGATGCATTCAAATGGATGTTTCTGCACTGAATGTACTCCTGTATTGACTGGCAAACTAGCAAGTCTCTAGGTATAAACTGCTGATGAAAATTGGAGGTTAAGGCCACCCTCTCACTAATTTCACTTGCAGTTCATGCGTAACTGAGCACAGCTTGCGGTGCGTTCACATGAAGGACACCACCAGCTTGCTCATTGCTCTTCCTGTCTGTTGCTGCTGTATGTGGAGGAACCTGCAAACCAGCAGTTCACCAGGCAGGCGACGAGGGCCACAGAAACGATGTCACTCTTTGGGCAGTCTGTGTCCTGTTGAACCTGATTGCTTGCGTTCAGACTGCACACATTTCAGCGCATCAAAATAACAAGCACTTGGTTCAGTTCCAAACGGCCTGAGACCATCCGTCTGTGGTCTTCTCTTTAATCATCTTCTTTTAATCTGCATCCTCTCAAAATTACATCATTGTCTAGTTTTCAAATAAGTAGCTTCAGACAAACCAAGCCATGCTTCTGTTTCAAATCAAACAGTCGAAAGAACCAGGTGTCAAAGTTCCCTTAAGGCATCAGTTCAATTTGACTGCAAATCAATTTGAGTCAAGCCACAACAAACGAAATGAACCGAGAGCTTCTGAGGAGCTGGTCTAATTGCAGCTTGTGTCAATGAAGAGCTTGTAAGGAATGCCAGCGGGATTAAAAGAGGACCTGAGAGAGGACACCTGGTTACTTCCTCACAGCAAGTGGAGGTGAGGCTGTTTGATTGAGCTGTCTGATGTAGGGTGAACATGTTGCAACTGTGTTTGAGACCAGCATCTGGAGTGTGACAGTCATCTTCTGTTTAACAACACTGACAACAAGTCTTCTCTGCCCTCTGAGTCCTAGTCCCAGCTTGGCCTGAAATGTTCTCTGTGAGGAAAAGAGAGCAGTCCTCACTGAACACAAGCAAATGAGTCCTCACTCAACACAGGCAAAGGAGTCCTCACTGAACACAAGCAAATGAGTCCTCACTCAACACAGGCAAAGGAGTCCTCACTGAACACAAGCAAATGAGTCCTCACTGAACACAAGCAGAGGAGTCCTCACTGAACACAAGCAGAGCTGTCCTCACTCAACACAAGCAAATGAGTCCTCACTGAACACAAGTGAACCATCCCAACTACATGCTGAACACAACTGAACCAAGCTCAAAGCATTCATGCAGTTAAACCCGGACAACCAAAAAAGAAATCTTCCAGAATTTCAAAATCACTTGATTAATTGTATAAATCTAACCATTCACAATCAAGAATGTGGTTAGATGGAAAGGAGGCCTTGGGCAGTTTTTCTTTTGAGAATCTCTTTGCAGCGTAACTCTGGGGTTTAGCAAACACAAAAACTCCAAGAAAAACTCAGTTCAAGTCCAAAGTCCAAAAGCCAAAAGAGAAAAAAGAGAAAGAACAGTGGAAGGCCTCACCTGAGGCTGTCCTCACACGTCCTCTTAGAGGTAATCTGTGTCGAGAGGTGCACGGCTGAGAAAGGCGCTGATTTGAACAGATAACTTTTTATTCTACATGTGAAAATGCACTAGAACACAAAAACACCTTTTTACCTCTTTATAAAACTGCTGTTCCTCCTGCCCAAACACATCCTCCATTATTCAAACATCATTTCCTGTTCCTGCCCCCAGACTGACCCCTAACCTGGCTTAAAGGTACAGACACGCACAAAAAACAGACACAGAACTCAATGCATGTTATAGCATACACACAGATAAAGTGATTAATTATAACCTTCAAAGGTCACAGATTTGTGTGTTTCATTGAGTTTTATGATTACACATACTATTTAAAGTAGATTTCACATTTGTGTTTGATTCTCTTCATCCTCCATAAGATCAAAACACCACAGGTATGCTACCTACCTCTCCATCTGATTTACAGAACAAAAAAAACAATCTGTCATCTCTTTCCTGTGTCCTTCTCATGCTGACACAAGACTTCCCAATTCACCTTCGGTGCCCTGAGAACAGTAGGGGCGCTGAGAGCAATCCTCCTGAACTCAAATTTATTTTTAGTCAGTTGTGTAGGAAATCTAATTCCCCAACACCACATTTAGCGAAAAAAAATAATATGTTATTTCCCAGACGATGAAAACAGGAGGTAGAGAAATGAACCGAGAGGCGAAACGCAGGTTTAGCGGCCTGTGTCCTGGCTGGGGGGCTCCCTGAAACGGACAGGCTATAGACAAAGCGTAGCAGCTCTCTAACTGACAGGGTCCAGTTTGGGCCTCTTGTCTCGGGGACACCTGTCCCGAGCGGGTGGCCACCTCGAGTCCTCAGGCTTTTGCCGGGGGGCCTGCAGGGGCGGTTAGAGAGACGACTGCTGGCAATGCGCACCTCCCCTGAGCTCCCTGTGACCACTGCAGCCTCACTGAGGAAAATATCAACCAGAACTAATGTGGGGCTGACCCACGCCCAACTGGGTGTGAGGGAGACACTCTATTAGTATTACAGCAGATACACAAAGATTTCACTGCACTTTGTGGATTGTAGTGTCTTACACATACTGTGCAACAGTGAAGTCACACCAGCCATCTGAGTGTCACTGTGCTGTTAGGCAGCATTTTAACACTCACATGAGGAAGGGAGGAGGAGCTACGACCTGAAGGCATCTATTCAATCTAACTGCGATACGTTTCATCCTTAACTTTGCAGAATGAATGTGAGCAAGTGTTTCTGCGCAAGTGCATCCTTGCAATGATATGACAATACAACGGCCCTGCTAATTACTCTATTAATAACAATTAGGCTCCAGAGTAATTGAATAATAAAGAAGATTCAGATGATGACTTTCGATCATTATCTCAACGCTGATTCTCTGCAGTGAGTGCACACCCACAACTCCACTCCAAATTAGAAAACAAGGACAGTAAAGTTGTTAATAAAGACTGCGATGCATGGGAAAGAGGGCATTCCAGGGCGCTTGTTCTGAGAAACAGCCATGAGAACAAAAAGCCCAGCACTCCCAGCCAACAGAGATCATTCCTGGTGTGATGAGACCTCCCCCTGGTGCAGGCTCACATGGCCAGTTGCTATGAGTGGACTGTTTTCAGCTTTCTGCATGAAGAGTGTGGCTCTGCAGCACAGCCAGGGTGTTAGCGTAGCAGGAGGTCCAGGCCAGGGTGTTAGCATGGCGGGAGGTCCAGGCCGGGGTGTTAGCATGGCGGGAGGTCCAGGCCAGGGTGTTAGCGTAGTAGGATGTCCAGGCCAGGATGTTAGCATAGCGGGAGGGCCAGGCCACAGTCTCCTGCTTTCTCCTGCCCTTCACTGGACCTCACACCCCTGCATGGTCTTCCCGCTTCGCCACCTCCAGGCGGCTGCGTGGTCCTCCTCTCCCCACCCCAGACTCACCCCTCTCCCCCCACTGCACCTGCAGAGGTGGGATGAGCTGCATGGATCTGTCAGAACTGCAGAATCACTCACCTTATGGTGCTGACTAAAATACCACCTGTTCACACCTCGCCTTGGTTCTGACAGTTTGGAGCTGTCCATCATCCAGAGGCAGCATCTGATAACCCCAGCAGTGTGGTACAGCAGAACGAATCTGTCAGAGGAAGCTGTTGGTCACAGTGTGTGCGCTGTGACAGCGATGTTAGCGCTGCTCCTGTGGATCATTCCAGGCTTTTACAGACTACCCTCCAGCTACGCAGATACCATCTATGTAGCCTTTAAGCATAACTGTTAGGCACTGTGGGTTGGCTAAAACTCTCACTGATGTATACTTTTAGGGTTTAGTACATTTTCCAGTTTGATGCTTTTCAATATGTTATTAGCAATTCTGTATCTGTGCCCTTGTGCTTCTTGCTGCTGTGATATAGATTTAATGTATCTCACAATTAATAATACACTAATAGACACTGTAGTATTAAACTGACACAATAATAAAGGCATTTAAAAACATACCTCCTGCCTCTTATGGACGGATGGGCCTTCTGCTGAGGACAGGAGACCACCTCGCCCCTGTCCACCGTCACTGGGACAGCCGGAGCAGCTGGGCGGTTTCTCTCTGTTTCTCTCAGGATTGGGTATTGGTAGGCACCACAGGCAACGGCAGAATTTAATCAACTACTGCAGGGTGATGAGGAACAGATGAAGGGTGACTTTCTGTTAGAAATGGATTTCAGATGTTATTATCCCGGTGGGAGTCTCATTATAAGAGGCTCGGTGGGTTACTTACACATACTGCATGTATAAAAAGAGCAAGCGCTCCATGTCTGGGATGAATGCACAGAGAAAGCAAATGAACTCCAGGAGAGTGCACCTTTGTGCCTCTTCACCAGCTGAGCCAGGCTCGTTTAATGTACGGAACATTGACAAATTCTCAATCCGGTAACTGTGGGAGCATTTATCAGGGGCACTGGTTGTTTCTACAAGACATGTCTACGGGAATGCAATTTGGCAGCCATCAGTCAGGAATATAATAGCATCTCCCATATAATGGTCTCTGCTCCACAATGCATGCTGGGAAAATTGTAAAGAGTTACTTACCGTCCAGACCCTCTCTGGTAGGACAATGCGGGCCGCCGATAGAGAGGCGTTTGAAAGGAGAGACGGTATTCATCAGATAGAGGGAAAGTGAAAAATGGAATCTTCCACAGCAGGATGAAAAATCAATATGGACATGCAAACTCATTTGTATAGCTCTGCACCTCCCTCCCTGCAGCCGGCTGGCAGAGGAGATGGAATGGATTAGTGTCCTTACGGGGGGGGGGGGGGGGGGGGGGGGGGGGGGGGGGGGGGGGTTCTTTGCTCTTCTCAGAACCTCCAGCAGGGGGCAGAGGTTGTTGGCCTGTCTCCGGTGGGACACCTGCACTTGCCAATAGATTTGGAAAATGTAGAGAAACTCATGACTCATGAGCTAGCTTTCTGACCATATCTATGAGCATATTATACTCTGTTACAAAATAAATACAAATCCATGTCTGATCTCAGATATGCTGTTTTCATAAATATTAAAAGGGATACACACCTGATTGGCATTTTTTCAGTTGAATGGTCAGACCATCCTGAAGCACCACAGAGGATGTCAGACAGGTTATTTTCAATTGGCTAATCTCACTTGTAGCTTAACTGTACACTGCAGACGGCTGTATTTGACCGCCTAACTGCTCAGTGAGAATCATTAATAACCATCCCTGTGGAATAAGATTGCAACTCCAAAATGAAATTTTCCATCTCTTTCACTGGGAGCTGTCTGGACATATTCATGAGGTTGAGACAGTACAGAAACCCTGAGAAGTCCAAAACACCATCTTCTATGTTGTACATTCATCACTCAGCCAGATGAAGTCATGTGGAATCATGGGTTTCACACACTTCTATTTTAATGATAAAGGCATAAAAAAGAAGGTTTAGACTTCCCCAAACAGCAGCACAATGGCCTTAAATGTTTCACATGAGCAGTATTGTTATGATATACTAATGTATTTGTCACACTCTAATATAATTGATGAGAATAAGTAAAACTGAAAAACAACATTATTGCACTTATGGGGAGAGTGTGAACATATTGGAACACAATGTACATATGAACAAGAATTTAAAATATTTGGGTCATTACTGAATTGCAATATGCTTGATATTGCAATTCAGTAATGACCCAAATATTTTAAAAAGTTGATCATGCAATGTTGAAATATACATACATCACTGCACAGGGGTTTTAATATGATATGTACTCACTTAATGTGGAGAAAATGACTTATGACTGTATAATTATGCAGTGTGCTTACACCTCCAAATCATCTGAGAGCTTCCCACAGACAGCCCCTGCTCAGACCGCATTCTCTCTCCCTCCTCAGCTTCTGTAAGAACACTGAGGGGTTTCAGCTGATTGCTTTCACAGCTGCAGATGCATTTTTCCCTTTGTCTTCATGAATGAAGACTGTACGGAGGAGGTCATAAAGCAAACTGAGCCAGCTCTTCTGATTTACTGTCAGCGGAGCGTCACACTGCGTGAGGAACAGCGAGGCTTTCAGATGGACTAATTAAAAACAGAGACACAAAGCGCAAGACCAGAACTGCTTATAACTGCTCTTCAGATGAGAGGCAGGGATTCTGATGAGGATCTTTCATGAGGTGAATGAGACAAGGATAAAGACAGGGAGCGAAAGATAGAGAGAGAGAGAGAGAGAGAGAGAGAGAGAGAGAGAGAGAGAGAGGGAGAGAGAGAAAGAAAGAGAGGGAGAGAAGGACAGGCTTTGGCCTTGTGAATTAAAACAGCCCATCCTCCTGGTGTTCGGGGCTCCTCTCAGGCCTACATATCTCCTCCTCTTCACATCTTCGGGGGAGAAATATGATTTAATCAATGTGTCGGGGAAATTGTGTCTGTCTCAGCAGATCTGGCCTCTGCTTGCCGCTGCTGACGGGGCGCGGGCAGCTGTTTATCTCCTCATATCATCTGTGGCGCTCAGCTCCGTGTCACAGGTCAAAACTCACACTGCAGTCAGGGCCACGGACGCAGCAGGGAGACACAGCCAGAGAGATGAACAGATCCATTCCAATCAGACTCACCCCGCTCAGACTCATCCCACTCAGACTCACCCTGCTCAGACTCATCCCACTCAGACTCACCCCACACAGACTCTCCCCACTCAGATTCATCCCACTCAGACTCACCCTGCTCAGACTCATCCCACTCAGACTCGCCCTGCTCAGATTCATCCCACTCAGACTCACCCCGCTTAGATGCGCCTCACTCTGACAGCTGGAGAAACCAGCACAGATGATAGCTGCATGAACTCTGCCACAATCAAAACAAAACACAAAAAATAACGTTTATGAACACATGGACAGCTGTTCAGAGGCTCCAGCAGACACAGAGAGGCAGATGAGGGAGGCAGCTGGCCACCAGGGCAGAGGCAGACGTCCAGGCTGGCAGGTCGATATATGGATGCTAAAGCTGTCAAAGGTACGAGATTGGACTCATAAGGATCATATTTCCTTTCTTACATGTGACAAAAAGCTGTTAGTGCAGTAACACGATCATATTTCACTCAATGCTCTGCGGGGGATGGCTCATTTGGGGCCTTTATTCTGTTGCAGATGGTACACATGTTCTAGAAAGGATTTTAATTTGCTTTTCATTTAAAAACCTGGCACTCAACGGAAGCTAAAGCCCCCTATTTCACCCAAACACCAGCAAGCATCCTATATTTCAAACACTACATACACAGCTATTCCAGAAAACCAACGTTGATTGAAATGTGGAGCTAGGAAATCCTAAATACCCAAACCTTTCGCAAAGGCAATATCCTTTGAAATCTGTGGTTATAAATATAGTTAATGTGTTTAGGCCTCAGTGCTCCAACACAGTGCTGTTTAAAAGTGACATGAGTTATCTTAGTGATTCTAACTACAATTGAGATATGAATCTTCCCGCAGTAAACTAGCTCCTGCAGCAAAATACTATACATCCATAATGGAGCACTTCAGCAGCATTTTTTCTCCTATAATAGAGTCTGTACAAAACAAATAAATAAATATAAATGCAACAAATATGATTTTTAGAAGGATTAGAGGCAGTTTCCTTGACTTTTTTTGGAAATATATTGTGAAGGAGAATAAGCAGGCAGGAAATCAATATGGCCAAACCCATCGTGACATAAATGCTTTCAGCTGCATATTTCCAACAGCATATAAAACGCAAGAAATTGCACCACAAATTTACAGAGCTACTGCAGGCATACATGTTGACAACTGACAGGCCTTAACTGAGCCATAAATTACTCCCATACTATAACTTACCCAAAAGAGAAAATAAACCAAAAAACATTCATTGGCTTTGTAGTACCAACTACACCGTACACGCCACTTCCAAGTTGTCTTTCCTGACATAAGCATAAGATAAGCACACTTGAACTATTATTTTTGTCGTAGGTTCCCCAGGGTTCAGTATTCTTTAACCCTACATGCAATAGTACTTCTGTATTTTGCCATTACTACACACTGAACAGTGGTTATATGGCGTGTAACTTTGGAATGGTGCAAATATCTCAATGCAAATGTACCACAGAAAATTTTCTAACATGGGCACAGGAAAATGAGGGAATCTGGTTCATAATTTATAGGTGTCAACATGACATTAAAAAGCAATTAGATAAAACCAAGTGCTGAGTAAAGTCTTGGAAACCATCCAAAGAGCATGAAACAATCATCAGTTATGTCTACTATAAATTCAGACAAGCTGAGCTTAATGTTTAATGTATCATTTCCATCATATCCCATTCCACCACACTTGTGTGCTTTTTATCTGTCATGATCAACATTATTAATGTGATACTTTTTCCAACCATTCATTTAATTGACTCAATGATTTGCAATTAGCCCTACTGCACTCCACTAGCTCCCTCTCTATACCACACGGACGTTTGTAGCTCAGATGATACCCTGATAGCGTTATCTTAACTTGAACACACTTAAAATTTCTTAAAACAAGGATACAAAATGCAATTTAATGATAAGAACATTAAGCAACATGTTTGCTCAAGGTCACTGCTGTCGTGTACGCTCTCGGCACGGACGCCACTGCTGCAAGGTTGAATATCATCACTCCACACAGAAGGAGGTGACACTGACTTCCTGTTATCATCCAGAGGGGCTTCATCTATTTCTCTCCTGCCAGAGGCAGCATTGAGGTTCTTGTAAAATACTGCTTTTATCTGCAACACATTCCGTCTATTGGGCTGCAGTTTGTAAGGTTGCCAGCGAACACACACCTCATGAAACACTCACAGAGGTCAAAGGTCATAAATGAACGACCGTGCTTCGGAGCTGGACGGGACGATATCTCAAACATGCTTGATAAGGGGAAACTGGCGAAATGCAGAAACGTTCACCTTTGCTCGCTTTTGGGTTCCGAAATGTGGATGCGAAAATAATGCCGTCTCATGCGGACTCTTCCAATCGCTTGCTCTCCACTGAGGGCAGAGAATAGCAATTATACTTTACAGTGGGTGCTCTGACGTTTTCAGAGATTACTTACCGCATGTTTCTGACTTCAAAGGAAATTACCACCGTTGACTTGCATGGTTGTTATCATAATGTTCTGATTTTAGCTTGTGGAACCTGTAATTAATCTGCATGTGAAAAAACTATTGAAATCTGTAGGGGACTTAATTTTGCACATTATGGCCTCTTATAAAAGAAACCCACCAACTCCTTCCAAGGTATTAAAGCTGCATGCACCAAATTTGAAAAAGTTGGAGCTCCAGATTACTTTGATTTATATCTGTTTAGTTTCATAATTTTTGTGATTTTTCATGTTACATTTTCAATATTTACACCATTTGTGAAAACCAAACAAAGCAAATCACTGTTACCACTGGGTGATCTGTCTCCTAGCCAGCCAGATATAGTTAGAAGTATCTGAACTCATTTGAAATAACAGCTATGTATATCCTCTCTCAGCGATATGGCAACTAACTTGGCAAACTAGCAGTAAATAAGTAACTAAAAGTCAGCACAGAAAGAGACTACTACAGGTGACTGAATCTGTCCTTCTGCCCTGCAAAATGGTCATGAACGGATTTAATCTGAAGCCATCTCCCATAATCCTCTGCATGCAGAATCTTGGTCACCTTCAGCAAACAGCCTTTAAGCAATGAGCCAATCAGAGAGCAGGATAGTTCGAGCTTGTGTGTGAAGTTAATGTTCGCAGAAACAGCACAGGTAGTACTCTAATAATTCACCATTCATGAAAGAAACTACAGGTGAACTATTCTAAAAACAAGCTTTAAATTGTAGAATAGTAAATGATAATTTGGTGACCTTCTACATAGATCCTCAAACAAAAGCAAACGTACAAGGTTTGAGTTATTTTCGAGTTGTTAGTTATAGAGTTATTTTAATTAGATGGTGAAATGGACCTCTAATCAAGTTAATTTCCAACAGATATCTGCCTCTTTGTTTTCCCAGCTTTCACAAATATGTCTGCTGGCTTCACAGCATGAAACGGAGGAAATGTGACCTACATTTTTGTATTTTCTTTGCGTGGTAATGATTAAAGCAAAAAAAAAAAAACTGATTCACAACCTTCCGGATTGCTGATGTTGCGCTCCCCAAACAGCCATGATGGCCCTGTTCACTGTGGTGCCTCTTGAAATAGAATAGTTAATTAGTCTCTAATTACTAAGCCTGGTGCATCATGAGCCTCCACTATTACACATGAGCTATTTCTCTGAGTCACTGAGCTGAAAATGGGAACGGGAGTAATGTACTTACTTATTTTGATGCCACTTTTTTAAGATCAAGCACTGCAGCAGATATGAGAATGATTCAGTCCACAAACAACATAAGCTAACCTTAACCCTTCATGCTGAATGTGAAAGTAATGTCAGCTAGCACACTGGCACCCAGGTCACAAAAAAAAAAATCATGAAAGCCAATGAAAAATCAGCTGATGACAGGCTAGCTACTAGGACTGATAAGCCTTCATTTGGTGATACTAGTTTACTGTGCTATGCTTCTCATTACCTTAAGTGAAAGACTGTAGCATAGATGTGATTTTCTTTCCATTCTTGTCAGGTGTCTGTGTGAGAGAAGGCCGTCAGCAGCAGAAGCCCATGGCTGCAGGCTGCTGTGCATTCAGCAGCCCAAGCTCCACGCAGCTTTACCTGCGACACCTGTCGCGGTCACTCCTCTGCGCTCCCTAAGCTCAACGCTCACTCCGGTACATTGGAATGGAACGCACTTTGAGTATGAATGATTTTCAAAACACGTCTATTCACATTTGGAAATGGTACCTGGATTCTGTTAGCTGTAGGACAGAGCACAGTCACAGAGCTCAAACCTTGCCTTGTTGTTGAGTCTGGTTTACTCTGGGCAAAGACTTGGCTGAAAGCAGGAAGGAGAGGAAAGCTGAAATGAAAGGAGCACCGTCCTTTGCTTTGCTGACACACCCGAGGAGCTGGATCTGGACTGGAAGAGATGCACGGTCACAGGTGAGTACAGGTGTCGACCTCACCTGTCATGGAGGCGAAGCTACATAATGGACCTGAAGTGAAATGGTGAGTAAGGTCCTCCTGCGTCGAGCTCTTACATCGGCTCATGTATGTGGTAATATTGCCTGTAATATTGTATGCTGTAATACTGGTGCAATATCGCCTGCATAGTTTTACTGTTGAATTGACTTTGCTTGTTGAGCTTCCCCACCTCACCCACACACACTTTGTATGAAAAATGTTGTGTATTTTTTTCTATTTCTCTTTTTCTTTGCAACATGCAAACCTGTAATTATGTGCACCGGACACTGCGGCGTAGGTGTGTGTTAATGTCCAGGTGTCCTCTGGTTTTGCAGGTGTGTAAGAATGCCACGGCAGGGGATTCTGAGACGCTGATGGCTGATCACTCTGCATGCTGTGCTCCTGCTCTCTTCTGTTTATATAGATCATAAAATAAAACACAACGCACTCTCTGCTCAGTCTGCTACAGGCGGCTGTCTCCCCATCACTGAAAGAATCATAAACTGCGGAGTGACCAGATGGAGCACGGCCGGCCCAGCAGCCGCTGCGGGCCCAAGCAGGGTGGGACATCTGTGAGAAACCCGGGACAATCTGCACAAACTGCACCACTCCAGCAGGCGCTTCCTCCTGCATTAATACTTTATAGAGCACAGAACTGCTTCAAGTTTCATCTAATGGTCAAGAAATGAAATGTCTTTGTAGTGCGCTTCGAGTCCTGAGGGAACAATAGTACAAGATACAGCACAACGTGTTCCTCCCCGAAGCACAGCTCAAACTTACGCTTAGCAAGCGCTCGGCCTTGGTTTTCCTGTATGTCTCCATGATGTGGACTTCTTCAACCACGTAACAAACACAGAAATCTATATTAGCGGAAACGGGCTGGTTAATGGGTGTCTGTAGGAGAGCGAGTGTCGGGGCCTGGGAGACCAGGGGGAGAAAGATTAGGCGTGAAATCTGATGTACAGTAAAACAGGGATTTCCCACAGGACCCAGAGCTTTAAATGCCTTTAAGCCCCAACAGCTGAAAGTCAGCTGACAGCCTGTGCCCCTGTGGACAGCACTGGGAGAGGGAGCACTGAGCCACTCTTAGGGGAAGCACTGACACATTCTTACAGGAGGCACTGAGATACTTTTACAGGACAAGCCACCCTTACAGTAAGCAGTGAGTCACTCAAATTAAATTAAATTTTAAGCAGTGTACAGTGGTTATGCAACAACGCAGATTTCCATTTTTCAGTTTCAATTTTATTTAATTTTAAAGAGCCATTTACTCTTCATGGTGACCTTTGACTAAAATCAGCTGCCCTTTCCACACAAATGCATGCTGTATAGACTATTTAGCCGTGGGCAAGGTGCCATTTCAATATCAGGGGCACATCTTAGATTAATCTTATTTTGCCATCAGACACTTGCAATTAATTATGCATAAGAACATGCTGTCAAATGCACAGTTATAAATATGTAGGTGACATAGTGGAGTTGTGTAGCCAGTCATGCAAAGACGAGATCCAACAGAATGCTCTATTCTTTAGCACTAATCACAACCAATAGAATGCTCTGTTCTTTAGCAGTAATCACAACCAATAGAATGCTCTGTTCTTTAGCAGTAATCACAACCAATAGAATGCTCTGTTCTTTAGCAGTAATCACAACCAATAGAATGCTCTGTTCTTACACATAATGAGATTATAATGAGCCATTAAAATGTTCCGCTCTTTATCTAAAATGAGAGTCAACAGTATGCTCTGTTCTTTATCTATAAGCAGACAATGTCGGCAACATATTCAGATGCAGCTAATTATTTTGTTTACTTCCACCTCTTTTCCTTCATAACAAATAATCACAGTATATTTTATAATTCTATTACCTCCGGAAGTTTAAAATGAAAAAAGAAGCCAAGTAATATCTGAAAGTAATTTTACATCCAAAATATTCAGAGCTGGCCTTGCGTCAAATAACTTTTCCAAAGTTCAATATGGAAAACTTTGAAGCTGTTTCAAATTAAAGTAATTTATCATATTGGTAAAGCTTAAAAATTGGCTACATAGTTTTTGTATCAGAAGCGGTTCCGCAAATATGAACGGCTTCCTCATAATTACCATCCGCTATGATAAATAAAAGATTAAGCTCATAATATATTGTTCCTATGCTTTGCCAAAATGTCTCCAACCCTGTGAAGCACCAGACGCAGCTGCACACAGTAGCCGCCTGCTCCAGATTCCAGCTCGAATGCTCGGCTCACACCCCGGGTTCCTGCTCTCACCCGCGTTTCTGAAACGCCAGATCGGATCCCCGGAGGTGGGAGGCTGGAGCCCCCTGGCACGCTGTTCTGTTTACTTCTCACTCAGTTTCTCAGCCCGGGCGACGCCTCTCTGAGGAGCCTGATTTCCATGCCGCCCTGCCCAGCGCCTCTCACGCTCTCTCACGCTCTCCCTCGCCTTCCCTGCAGGTGACAGCCGGTCCATTATCACATTATGGAGAAAGGCGACATTTACAGTCCCGCCACCTTGCATCAATCTCCCGCTAGAGCACAGCGCAGATCTCTTTTACATCAACAAATTATAAAATTCCTGCATCTTTGCTGTGGTTCATGGTCTTTTCTCTGTTGAACTCTCTTAAATTCATTTCCCTCCTCCATCCCTCCGCAGGTTGTGGCTGTATTGTTTTTGTCACTCATCACATCATTATAATGGGCGGTAGGTTGGTTACGTACAGAGAGTGAAGCCGAGGCAGTTGGGAGAAGTGGCTGTATCACAGGTGGGAGTGTGGTTTGCGGATGATGGAGGGTTTCAGAGCTTCACCAGGAGTGGAGACAGAGTTATTACTACATCAGTGCACAGGACCTGTCACATTTAATACTGAGGCCATTACAATGGTGAAAACCGCATCACGTTGAAGACAATGACATGCTCCAGGTGGTACAATTTCACAGACAGCCATTCCGTGATTAAATGAATTTCTGTTTGTTTTTTGTTTTTTTCTTGGCAATCAAAAGCGGATCCATGACTCGTCCGAAGACAAGGACGTGCTGCAGAAAAACAGTTCCAGCGTGACGAGGGTTTGAGTGTGCGGAGCTGAGAGGGAGCAGAGGAGTGACACTGGCTCGTCCCTGCAGCCATCAGCAGCCTCTGCTCCTGCCTCTGAGCAGATATCAGCACCCTGCACAAACACTCACACTAAGTTTTTTTATGAGTTTTACATATTTGTGGATTCCTTAAAAGTCAAGCAGATAACTCCAGAAAGAGCAGCTTTTTCAAGGAGGGATTGTATTTTTCTGCTTGCTGGAGAAATACCAGCTCTGGCTGTGACAGAGCGGATTGAGTGGAAGGAGATGGACAGGCTCCAGGCTTAAAGGATGCAGATCAGAACTCCAGCACCCAGGTCACTACATGATGCACATAAGAAAGAAAATGGCAAATCTGTTTTTTTTTTATTTAAGATGGAGCTGAACATCCTTTCATCCTTTAACGATTAACAGGTCCTGTGATTTATTTTTTTAATAATCACATTCAGAAAAGCAGAGGCACAGGACAGAACAGTGACGAGCAGGATCAGAAGGCCCACACATGGTTCTGAGCCCGGGACTGTCCTTCACACTCTCTCATTGCTAACTGAGACATAGATAAACAAATTTAGATAGATCTCCACCCCTCTCCCTTTCTATATATATAAATATATGTGTGTGTATGTGTGTGCATGTGTTAGCGTATGATATACACATGCATGTATGTATGTATGGATGCACATATATATGCAATGAGATAAAGAAATTACTATGTCATCAGAGAGACTGCACACACAGTCATTAGCTGCAGGGAAGTCCCAACACCGTGCTGAAATTTTGCATTTGCAGAATTTGAAAAGAGCCTTTCCCAACGGCGCTGCTCCACTGAAAATGTCAGAAAGTGTGTGGCATTCCTCTGCAGCCAGGGCTCCTTAAGTGCTAGAGAATTACCACACCAGCGATTGCCCAGGGAGAAAGGTTTTCTGGGTGAGAATCCCGGCAGTCAGAAATGCCATTTCATTGGAAGAAAAGGTCGCATGTATCACTCTCCTTTGTTGTTAAGATAAATGAACAAATATGTAATGGTAAAAGGTCAAAAATCAGCACTCAAACTTAAATGTGTCCTCAGCAATGACAGATGACCAATAAATAATAATAAAACAGGTGTCTGTCAGCAGTAGTCAGGACCTCGTTGACTGATAAAACACCAAATGGCAGAATTCAGAATGAATTTCACAGGAACTTTAATAATGACATTAATCATATCCATCTTAATGCATGAATAAGATATAACAGCTCTTGTTGATACGGTTAATTGGATTGGCTGAGAGAAGGAAAATCTATCATCATGTTGGATCCCTGTCCCAGTCTGTGGGACAAACACCTAGCGTTGGCTCTGTGCATCTCTGTGGTCTCTGTGTGCCACGTGGCCAAGGGCAGGTGATTTCAGTGCACATATTTCCCACAGTTCACAAAAATGTTAGGCTCAGAGCTTAAAAAGAAATGACAAGTTTCATACAAAAGAACTACATTGACTCCCAGCACTGAACGCAGATCCTCTCCCGGTCTCTGCATGAATTATGCATCAGGACCCGGAGCCATCCGTTACCAGACCTGCCGATAAGCTCGGCCCGCTCTGCCACCGGAGCATGGTGTCCTTTCACACAGGCTTCTGACGGAGGAGTCCCCCGAAATAAAAGCCAGTTTTCAGCCGTGCGGCGTGAGCAGAGTAGGTGCTGGGTAATTATGCAATGGGAGTGTTTCTCTCTGCGGGAGGATCCCCAGCGAAGTGCGGCCATGGGTTCACGCTCTAGCCAACGGGCTGGAGAGAAGCGTGTGCACGGAGCTCGCAGGGTTACTGGATACCAACATATAATTTAATGCATTACCCGCTTCCGACCGCGTGCTCTCCTGGGGTGTGGGTTTCCCTCTTAATGTGAGATGTTAGTCTGGGCGACCCTTGTAATTGTCATAAGGGAGAATTATGTTGGATTTATGTTGGCGTGCCTGTTTTTTCCCTATTAAATACCGCATGTGGTGACAGCTTGTGTAGTCGTGAGAGTGGAGAAAAACTGTTTCCCATCCGGCTGCCGTCCCCCACCCCCCACCCCCCTGCTTTCAAGACAGGGATTTAGTGAAGATCTCCAAAGGCTGAATCAGAGGAGACAGAAAGCGTTGAAGCTCTTGACAAGCCCCATAAATTACCCCGTGTCTCCAAGTCTCTGAATACTGTTTGGGCTCCTGAAATTGTCCTTTGTTTTCTCTCTCCCTTGATTTAGGCTTCTGCTATTAGGAATTATCTGTGACAGGGCGTCACACATCCAAAAGCTACACTGCGATTCGTTTTTTAGGGAATAACAAAAATAAATCAATCAAACGGAGCTTCCAGGCTGTGTCTCTCAGCCCTGTGGAGTGGTAATGTTACACACCCCTCTGACAGCATCAGACTGACATTTTTTACTAACACAGTTATCAGCATTATTCCTTATACAACTACAATATGTTAATAAGTACAATTAACCATCAAAATCAATCCCAATCTTGTAGTGCATCACAAAAATCAGTTGCCTTTGTTGAAAGCACACAGACTTCAGAACGCATTCATATTTAAACAGAATGAGGTAAATATTTAGGCACATCTGTAATGTGGCCTTTTGGAGGGCTGTGCCGCTGTGGCCTGAGGAGACTCAGAGTTGTCAGGGCAGCTGGAGGGAAAGGCTACAATGGCAGTGACAGAGGCAGTGTGTTCCAGAGCAGCTGTATCTCCCGAGATCTTACCCCACACACACACACACACACACACACACACACACACCCCTCTCCCTGACCTTACCCCACACACACATACACACACATACACACACACACACACACACACCATACACCATACACACACACACATACACACACACACACACACCATACACCATACACACACACACACACACACACACACACACACACACACACCATACACCATACACACACACACACACACACCCCTCTCCCTGACCTTACTACACACTCCACACTCCCAGAGTTTACCAAACACCCTTATCCCCATTTACCAGTAATTAATTAATGTAATGATTACAGAGCAGCTCCTTCCATTATGCAGGTCAGCAGGGTTTGAGGAATTTTCATTCCTTTAAAGCTAAGCCTGAAAGCTGGTGGAGCACTGTGCTCCCAAACAGTGAAAGAGCAGCGATATGCCATGCCACACAGATGCTGGTCCGTCCCCTCCAGCTGCGTTCTGTGTGGTATAATGCAACAGCTGACTCCCAGACACACAGGGTGAAGAGCATGGAGGGTCACAGTCGCATGGGAACAGCAAATTTCAGTTGCCCCCGGGCCGGCACCATCCACAGGCCCATCTCAGAAGCACATTACCGAGACCATCAGGAAGCTGTGGTTCTGCCAGTGTGCATCTGCTCTCTCTGATAGATGCGTTTGTTGCCCCAAACCTTTATTTTCCTTAGTAGAGCTTTAAAAGGAAGCAGAGCAATCGTTTGCGATCTGGTAAAAACACGCCGGCTCCGTTTAACTTCTGACGCACCCCTGCATTGTCGCACCTCTGACTGCAGCTGACGTCTGGGTGATTTAAAAGCAGTGTCGGGCGACGAGCAGTTTGAGCTCAGAGCGTTTGTGATGTGCGTTCACACGTCTGCTGACACAACAAAGAGGCTTCCGCATGCTCTGAGGAGCCTGCATGCGGCAGGCTGTCTGTCAGCTCAGGCGAGAGGCACTCAGATCTCCCCATGATATATAACTTCCCAAAGGCACAGGGAATTACTGATACGTAGAGATGCAATTAATAGTTGTAAGAAGCATAGCAGAATGGCAAGTTATTTGTGCATACTCGGCCGAACTGGACTTTGTTTTAAATAACCTATGTATGTCATACTTAATAGAAGATGTTTTGACATGCTCAAAGAAAACAAAACCAGTCCACATGTCCAAAGCTAAACTTCAGCGCTGACCCATGACAGCCTGTATTGTTTTTACAGATACAAGCGTAAGCCGTAATAAAGCAGTTTCTGGTGTTTCCTGGAGCGTCGGCGCAGTGAATCAGAGAGATTCATCACAAAGCCAAAATGGAGAGCGGAGCCAAGTCACAAGCTCCAGGCACCTCGCTTTTCCCGCTCTCAGCAGACACACTCAGATAAACAGGCCACTGTTCTTTTAATTAGCGGCTGATAAATATGCAAGCATTGTTTCCACAGCCTTCCAGAGAACGCCGCGGTCTAGATACACAGCAGCCTCAGCAAGTGTTTCTGTGTTTTTTTTTCAGCTGCTTGATATATTTTAAAGAAGCTCTTTTTTGTGTCTGTGAGAGAGAGCTGTGCTTTATTAAAGGAAACTGTTGAAAAGGCGTTTTAGAGAGTTAAGCGACAGGCAGGGATGCCTGAGCAGGCTCCTGATGAGGAGCTGGAGCTCATATGACAGTTTGGCTGTGTAGCTGAATTCATGGGGCTCCATTATCTCCTAATTACAGCAGATATGTTGAGCCTTTTACCCTGAGCGGGCTGGAATACACCTGCTGGCTCCAGGCTACCCCCGCCACCACACTGAGTACACAGGCTGAATGCTGATGTTAGATTTATCTGTTCTCTGTGGAACACTCCAGTGGAACGCCCCTGTGGAACACTCTTGTGGAACGCCCCTGTGGAACACTCCAGTGGAACGCCCCTGTGGAACACTCTTGTGGAACAGCCCTGTGGAACACTCCAGTGGAACGCCCCTGTGGAACACTCCAGTGGAACAGCCCTGTGGAACACTCTTGTGGAACAGCCCTGTGGAACACTCTTGTGGAACGCTCCTGTCTGTTCAGACACACAGGTGAGTGTGAGATTTGTGTGGGTTTTTAATGCCTCATCACAAACACACTTCTCTGGAGATTGATAAATAAACTGAGAACAAGAAAAAAAACAATTTGAAAAATTCTTTCTGTGGGACGTTATAATGTGGAAATGATTCCTTTAAACACGCAGCCTGGCCCACTGGGTTATTTGATAATTTGGAGTGCTCAGCTCTGTCCCAGAGTCATCACCCCACTGAGTAACGCTTACCTGGGAGCAGCGGGGCCGCAGCTGCCTGCTGGTTCTGGCTGAGCTCTTACGGATGGTTTGTGTTGGAGTTGGAGGAGCGGCTCGCTCTTCAATGCCCACAGGGCACACTCTGAAGCGTGACAGGTTGACTTGCAGTGGCGAGCTGGTGACAACAGAAAGGTTGTTTGTTCCGCGTCAGCCGCGGCAAAATAAATGAGCCGGGCGGCTCGGACAGGCGCCGGACATGTGACAGAGGGCCCCTGCGGCAGCGGGGGGGGGGGTTTGGCCACTCAGAGGTCCGGGTGACACAGGCTCTGCCCTGCCTTTCTCCCTGCACCCCGGGAGGCACCCTGCAGAGTGAAGCACCGAGGGGCACGTGACTTTGGGGTGACCACTGCCACCCCACCCTCCCCGCTGCCGTGGGCCATGGAGGGTGAGGAGAAAGAGGAGCCAATTTCAGCTGGGGAACCAGGACCCGGGGGGGGGGGGGGGCGGCCAGCGAAAAGCGAGAGCCCCCCCCAGGCCAGACAGGACCAATCCTGTTTACTGATAAAACTTGAAAGGATTTTTTTCATTTTTAAATCCAGTTTTCATCATAAACAAGATGCTGCACTCAGATAACTAAGATGTTTCTACCTTCGCAAACACTGAGAGGCATGACGCGGATTCTGATTTTACCTACAGGCTTAATTCATTCATCACAATCCACTTCAAACTAATCACTAACTGTTCCTGCTGTCATGAAAATAAATTCATATTGGATGTATTGTCATGGGCCTGCACACAGCCTCTCAGATTAAAATATCTGCCCTGCATCAAAGTGTTTTCCACACATATTTTTCTCCTTTGCTTTTCCTTCCACACTGGTTTATTCACAGTAGAAATTCTGCCATCTAGTGGGGACTTTGGGTAAAAGATTTTTAGGAGGCTCCAAGGCTCCTCAGCTCCTCTACCAAATGTCACACCAGGGCAGAAAAAAAATCTGCATCACAGTCTTGCATATACTGATGCCTAATTCCAGAATAATCCCTTAAAATCGATTCGTTCCTTCAAACAAAAGATGGCGCTGGTGTGATGAGGCAGCTTCATATAACTAATACCTCCCCTTTAAAAGTGAAATAAGGGGAGCTGTCCGCTGGAAAATAATTACGTTCTGAGGAGACAGACTGAACTGACACTTTCTTTTTATAGAGTTTCTTAAAATTTCTCCTGTAACCTGTGCTAGCCTCACCTTAAACTGGCACAGAGTACCCCTGTCAGCCAGCTGCGCTCACAGCTAAAAATACATCAGAGCCTTCTCACCAGAGCCCAGTCCGATTCACTAGGGCTCCCTTTCTGAGAGAGGTTTTTTTCATTTTTTGCTGAAGCAAGGTCTAGCTGCAGTTTGAGAGCCGAACTGAAGTGATAGAAGAAGAGAGTGTTGATTCGGGGTGCAGACGCGTGGAGCAGCTCAGAGCTCGCCATCTGCTCCGCCCTCCTCTCTCTAATGCAGTTTCCGAGAATCTATCCTGACAATCCCCTCCATCATCGCACCCCTGTGACTGCGTCTTTAGGATGCTCAGGTCTCTGCTTACCCCCAGCCTGCTCCGCGGCCTCCCCAGTCTCATTTCCTCTCTCAATCCCCCTTTCTGCCGTTGGCCTCAGATCGTCTTTACAGCGGGTGATGGAGGCCTGCGCCCCGATCAGGCACAGAGGAACCCCAGAAACCCTCGGGATGTCGCAGCACCATTCCTCTCAGAGACGGCAGGCTCCTGCCGCCTGGGCTGGGCTCTCTGAGGCCCTGGGAGCGTTATTCAATTAGCAGTGTGGTAATTAAGATGAGAATCTGATGGGAAGCCGATGCCCCCGCGCTCCCGCTGGATGTGTGTCGGGTGGAATGTAATGAGGAGACTGTTTCTCATGCTTCTCGCCAAACCATGTGTCTGTCACATCACCCAGTGCGTGAACTGCCCCTGTGCACTGTGGGAAATGACCCTGTGAACAAACTGCCCCTGTGCATTGTGGGAAATGACCCTGTGTGAGAAAAGGCAAAAATGTGCATGGCCAATCACTGAGAGCCAAGGAAGTGGCCAAATCGGGCAGCTGTGGAAATGTATGCAGAATCATGTTGTGAAGATACTCTGTGTGGCTGGATGAGGCAAGGAATCTACAGCAATGACCAAGAATCTGAACACACCTATAGCCATGTCTCATACATGGGCCACGTGTGAGATGAGGGAGTGTATGAGCATATCTGAAAATGCCTTCAATCATAAGCAATGCAAAGTGTCATATGCATATGTACAGATTATGAATAATAGGTGAAATCTGAAGGAAATCAGGATATGCTGTCAAGAGTGAGGCACAGAAGAAGAGCAAAACAGCAGGTGGAAAAAGCAGAAAGGGGCAGAAGGAAATCGAAATGGAAACAGCAGGCTTCCAGCCATTCTGGCTTGAAAGCCTAATAAGCAGATCAGTAAATTATACATGAAGGCAGAGATCAGCTGCGACTCCTTATAAAGGGCACACCGGGTATTATTAAAATGTCATTAAGATCTTTATGGACCTGGATCAATGTTGTTAAAGACCGAATGCCATCCTGTTTAGATTGAGCGGAATTGATTAAATGTTCTTCAGAAGTCTTTTAAAGGATTTACAGAGCGGGAGACAGGAAAAGTCTGCCTGGACCATCACCAGCCCCATTCTGCTTAAACTTCTCTGTGAGGCCCCTTCGGCTCTGAGGAAATTGTGCTGTTTTGTTGATTTGTGCAGGAACGTCTGGTGGAGCGTTACTCATGCTAGCTCTGCAGCGCTGAGCGCTGGGTTAGCGATCGCATGCGGCATGCGGCCGCTGGTATAGCTGCAGGCGCCACTTTCAACCTGCGCCTTCCTGCTCATCGCAGTGCATCGCAGGGCCCTCCTCTGCTCCCAGTAATGAGACCGCAAAACGCTTCTGAAGATGGAGGACATTATTCGTCAGGTCTCCAGAAGGGGGGGGGGGGAGGGGGGCTGTCGCTACACTCCATCAGGTTGAGTAATCCTCTGGTGTGCCGGCAGGGCGGGGAGCTGTGTCTGTTTGCCCCGTCTCTCTCCGATCAGCCTGACAGGCCTGCAAACCGAGGGAATAATGTTTCACTGCGAGTGATGCTCCATCGTTCTGCAATCAGATAGATCCGCAGGACAACATTTGGCTGGAGGCATCAACGAATAAATGAATATTACATGAATAATAAATATACTTTTTCCAATTTCACACTTACATTGACAATCATTTTCAAGTAATTACTAATTTTTTTCCAGAAAATGTCATTTCAAGTTGCAATCAGATATAGATGCTCACCAAATATTAAGGTAAACTACTAATGGTTTTTAGCCAAGAGTTATGTATAAATTTTTATGCATTTTTATACATTTATGTATAAATCCTTCAAACATCTGTTAAGCAAAATCTATAATATGACAATGAGACCTTCGTTTATTTCATAACAAAAATATGGGAAAAGATCAGCATATCAATTTCTAGCTATCACAGAGCTTGCACCACTATGTTGAAATGTTTCTACACAGAAATTGCAGCCGATCCCCTTCTGTGTGACTGAACCTGCTTTGCATAGGTAGGAGAAGGAGAGAGAGAAGGGGAGTGGGAGGGAGGGGGGGGGGGGGGGCGAGTGAGGAGGGGGGGCGAGTGAATGAGAGGGAGAGGGAGATATTGCTCTGGGAGCCTTCAATAACTGCTCACTCTCATGTCTGATGGCTGTACTGCAGGTCTATCCTTCTCCTGCGCTGTTCCTGTGAAATGAAGAGGTATGTTTCGCAGCAGAGGTGTGGCAGTCTGCTACAGGTATTCTCCGATATCCTGCACATTGTTTACGGGATGGATTTATGTGACCACATTACTGACTTTAATGAATACCTGTACATAAAAATCATACAAATCTATTCTAATATACAACCCTCTTCTAATCTGTTAGTTGCCACTGTGTCACTGTTTCTAATCCAAATGGTTACAGTTGAAATAGTAATGCTAAATTACATTGCATTGCATTCATGTAGCAGATGCTTTTATCCAGAGCGATTTCCAGCACAAGAGAACACAAGTGTATCCATTATAATTAATGAGCATCAGTGTCAGACCAGGCTAACAACACTCCCAGATCGTTCAACGAGTGTGAGCGTAACACTGATCAAGCCCTTCCACAAGTTAATTTGTGCAACCTTACTAAACAGCCAAGAAACTATGATAACCCAAGTACACACATTGATAATCTCACTGAAACTTGCAGCACTGTCAGGGACCCAGGCCAGGCCTTCCCACATAGGGATGGATGAGAGGATCACTCATATGTCACCGTGGTACCAGCTCCATGATTAAATGCTTCCAGGTATGACAGGAAACTGATGGATTTCAGACTGCACTCATATGCTGTTCTCTCCAAGATGGCTTCCAGAATCTGGTTTCAACCCGGTAAAGCCAGCTCATGGAAAATCCAAAGAAGTCTTCAAGAATGCGCCGGCAGAAGCACAGATAGATGGTCTTCCTGCTGGTAAGACATTGCCTGTTTATTGGGTCTGTTGCTTCTGTTAGGCTGAAAATCAATGTACTGTTGAACAGACATGTGGACCTTCCACCACTCAATGAATGCGAGCTGTAATGGAAGGGGACTGCAGGGCACCTGGAGCCGATCTTCTGTGAGGAAATGGAAGCCTCTCCCGCACTGAGACGGGCGTGCATCATGTCTTCATAACTGGCCATAGCTTCACTTTCATAAGGGCATGATTTCTGTGAAGTGTTCTCATGAAAGCATATTTCACTTGCACTGTGTGTATCGCTGTCAGTATAACTTTTTGCACTGGATCCAATTACTGCCACGGGCTCAAAGAGGCGGCTCAAAGAGGCAACGTGCTCTTACGATACTCTTACATAAATAGCACATGAAACACGCAGCACACAGTCTGAGCAGTGCGCTCAATAATACTGCAAATATCTGACTGTTTATTTGTTATATAGTGGGAATGACATCTTCATGGCACCCAAACTACAAAAAGACAGCCTTATAGCTCCTGATTTGTTAGTCTATGAATTTATGTCATCTATCAGAAATGAATCAGAAGGGTTTAGCCGCCAAAACATCATAATTTGATACATTTTGACAGACTGATGGCCCCCTTGCTGTGGTGCAGGAAAGCTAAAGGGGAACCATCCCAATTTCAGAGATGGAAACGCAGGAAGCTCCAGAACACTGCCTCCACTGCACTCCACTCCATCACACTGAGCACTGCTGGAGCAGTGTGAGAAGCTTCTAGAAGGCAGAACCTTCCAGAACCCTGCCTATCATTCCCTTTCAGTGTAACGGGGAAGGTTTGGAATCGTGGATCTGGAAGCCAAAGGTTTATCACCTGCCAGCTCAGGACCCATCAACAGCATGAAATATGCAGCAGCAGGTGTAGGTCAGTCGTCAGTGGGTTATTACAGAGCCACCCGCATGAGACTGGTGTGGGGTGAGGAGGGGTTTACCTGCCTTTGAGAAGCACTCCTGTGCTTTCCAGGTGTGGACCAATGACGGACCAGGAGAGGAGGTGCACTCTCAACCACTACATCTGACCTCTGTGCATGACTGCTTCATTTGAGGCAATGTGTTTCTGCAAATCAGTTATGTTATTAACTGCATATGTTATTATTCTGTGAGCTGATGTCCATTGTGTCAAATCAGTAACAGCATCACATATTATTGTTGTTACTATTTTCTAAAATTGTAATTATATTACCATCAACAATATTAAAATGACCGGTTTTACCATGGTTAATGGTAATAGGAGGTAATCCTAATGCCACCAGCTCTGTGCAGAAGCAACCTTTACACTTCATTATGAAATGCTTCTGTCAACACTGGGTGAACTCTTAATCAAACTACTGGGAATACTGCAATATTGGATGCTCAGGAGCTGACATTTAATCACTGCCATTTAGCTCCCAGGTTGATGCAAATTAAATCAGCTCTTAAGTTTCTGTATTTCCTGAACTGCTACCTGCATCAGGGTGTTTCTCACGGCAGGGGATTGTGGGATAGCATGTTCCGGTCAATGTGCTGGGCCTTCATTACATCCCTCCCACAAACTGCACTCAATGCACTGGAAGCACCTAATGACTCTGACTACAGACTGGGGAGAACTCAATGAGATTGGCCCCAATAAAACAACATTTAGACATTTGTACTGACTCCAGATTACAAGAAGAGAATTTCATTACTGTCACTGGTTGAGCTATCTGTTTTATGAGTATAGATAATACTCATTAACTGCTCATGCTTAGACGAGCATGTGAGTAATGAATAGCTTGTCTTTGCTAAGTGCTTGGCAATTTAGCGGTCTAAAAAGGAGCTACTGTTCTCTGATAATAATAAAAAACACATCAGACCACACACTGACAGCAGGAGTGTGCAAGTGTTACCTCTTCCTCAGCTAAGATTTTCTTCAGACTGATGCAATATTTTAGATAACAGATATGTGATATTATTGATGATTTTTTTTGTTAGTCATACTCATATTTGGTGGCACCTTTTGTCTGTCAAAGCTGATGGACTTCCTCCATTTTGCAGGTGCGACTCAGCGACTCCCACTGACCCACAGTCACTATCAAAATTTCAATCACTTCCGATTTGTGACGGAAAAGTGAAGGAAATCATTTTTATTAATTGTGAACATATTCTTCTGGGAAAAGTACTTATGGAGATACTCTGGTGCTGGCCTTCACTCCCAAAGGTCGTGGGAGTCTAAGCGGGTCAGACATGGCCAACAGATGCTGGAACTGAGCTGTAATCTGAGCCAGTCATTAGCTGCCTTCGTACTTGCACTCACCAAAATACCTATAAAATAACACCTGTGCTTCGTTCATGTGTCACAGCAAACTCTTGCTGTATAGGACAGGGCTTTACCACTCCCCCCCCCCCCCCCCCCCCCCACCTGCCTGCCTGATCATCTTGGTTTCTGCTGATTTTACCCACAATCCCTCCAGCCCTGGAGGAGAGGAAGAGGGAGCTCCTCACCACTTTTCCCGCTGACACTGAAAGGCTGTTTGAAATTACATTCAACGACTTCATTTCATAACTCGTTAAACCATCGAGAGATGGGGAATTACTGCATGTTAAATCGATTTGCCCCCAAGAAAGAAAATTTAATAACATAAACAAAAAGTCATATTTTTATTCATTCATCCATACTGACAGAGTGAAAATGCCAGACTCTTCAGTAAATGCATTGCCCTTTCATCAGGGGACGCTGCTATAGCCCTGCTTTCTGAAACACTTATTAAAGTACTATCTCAAATCAAGATAACTACTCCTCTACTCCAGCTCCAAGATAACTTTATTAAAAGACTGGAACATCTGATCTAGGTAATTAAACAATGCTAGTTACAGTTTCTAATTAAACTGTTAATTACAGAGACCCTGCCAGTTTCAAGATAATGCAGAGTAATATTGCATGGGAAGATTAATGTGATTCTAAACTGATTGCAAAACACTCATAGAATAAACCCAAGAGTCTCCACTCCCTGTCCGCTTTGTAGCTAAACAGCGACAGGGAGTCAAGAATTTGAACGCACATCCTTACCGTGAGCATCGTTTAATTCATCTCCGCAGTTTTTTTTTCATTGTCTTGCAATTAACTTTTTTCATGTCTCCTGGGGAAGACCGAATCTTGGTTGCCAAGCAACAAACAAGTGAAACACTGCAAGCCGTAAAACGTTTATGGTTTTTCTTTTGGTGATATTAATAAGTCGTTATCAACGATGGTTTCTACTGGGCCTGAAACACAACGAGCCACTATAGAGGTGTGCCAACTGACGTCATCACTCACAACTTAAACTGGTCAGCATTTCACCCTCAGATATCATATACATGTCATATTATAGAGTCAATTTCATACACTCGTAATGTCCCCCCACAGGCCTCTGGGTCCCTGGGGTGGGCAGGCCTTTCTGTCAGTTGGACGTGTCTCCCTCAGTTCCTCGGTTATGATTAGGGGTCACAGGGGGCTGGATCAACAGCCTGTGTGATGGAAGAGGTCTTGCAGCCAGTTTACCAGCCCAGTGAGACTGTATCTGAGTTTTACCCACAAGGTTCGTCCTGCATCAATGATAAATATCCATAAAACTGAGGTTGGAGCTGAACAGTGGTCACGCTCCATTAACTTATTATTATTTATCATTATTCTTTCAGAAATTGTGCTCTCTTTAAACACAACTTCCCAATGGTGTTATCGTCATTTTGTTGTGATTTTATTCACGATCCACTGAGGCAGCTGTTTCAGCCCTGCATTATCATATCAGAGACACTCCTGCACTTTGACCTTTCCTTTCTTCTTATCAAAAAGAAATGAAGACTGTTATCAATGAGGTCAAAGACAGGCAGTGCTACAGGTGTTAACTAAAGTAGATCCCTGCATCATGTGACACGTCGGTCTAACACAGACCATGCCTGAGCATTTTAACTGCTCTCTGAGGCTCCCAGATGGGCCTTCAGATGGGTGGATCTGCAGCCCTGCTGTGTCAGATGGGTTTCCCTCACAGGGAATGTTTCACCTTTGCTCACCATGGCAAGCACTTTTGAGTTTGCACCAGCATGAGATCGCAAGACAACAAAAATGTGTAACTTTTGCTCAATATCCCTGAAGTACATCCAAAAGTTTGGGGCCTGTCAAAGTTAAGGAGAATGCCATGGCTTAGAGCCATCGATCAATGTTCTCTGGAACAGCACTGACATGGCCTTTCTTTTTTATATATATCAAGCCCTACATTTCTGTCACTTACAAAACGGCTGAGGAGGAGAATGTTTGTGCGTGGGGATCTCTGCTTTAAATTGCATGGGTGTTAAACTGCAGATAAGCATTGTTTATCCGGAAACACAACGACAGAAAACAAACAACACAATTCGTACAGGTCTGCCGTCAGGGAGCAAGTTGAATTAATCAACACGTCGGACTGCAGGTGTCTAGTCCACCTCTGTCAAGCTCCCTTTACATTTAAGCATGAGGAATTCTTACTGTCGGCTGAGCGTTTTTAAAGGATTCAGATTGTAGGCACATTTCCTCACAATGAAATTAGCATTGACAGTTGGCCCCCTCCTTTCCTTGACAAACCAAACACAACATCAAAGCATCAAGCAGAATGCTCTGTGTGATCAAACAGCTCTGAAGAGCCGTGGCAGTTATGCTGGAGTCCAGAGGTCAACTGTCCTTTTAGTCCCCGACAATGGCTTTACCCTTTGACACAATCATCTCACTCACTGCTCTAAATGAGAGACACTTATTCTCTGTGAGGTACACAGTTCCACCAAGAGTGCATAACCTGGCTGGCACAGCTGTCTCTTCAGGTGTTTTTCTCTTTATACAGAGGGGGGGGGGGGGGGGGGGGGGCAGAGAGAGACAGAGAGACAGAGAGAGAGAGAGAGACATCTGAATTAGAAAGATTCAAACTGGCTGAAAGGCATTGCATTGATCTTGCTTTTTTGAATAACAGTAACAGTTTCTGCTGCCTTTGTCAATGATCACCATTGTTTTGCGTGTCGCTCTACAGTCACAGACAGTCCACAGATGAGCAACACTAAAGGGAAACTCTGGCCAAAATCAGCCATGTACAGGTGTGTGGACCTGAGGGCAGGTGTCACAGTGGCATATATCATCAAACGTCAGACTGACAGAGTTCAAGTGTCTCTCCAAAAGAAATCTGATACAGAATGAAACTCATAGAGTTCTAAGGATTGGAAGGTATTAAGAGACCCCCCTTTGGTTTCTCTCTAAAGCATTATCAGTCTACTTTACAGTCCTCATTCAACACATACATATAATTGGATCTTGAGATGAAGGTGTTCTGAAAGGCTGGTAAGTGTTTGAAAATGAGCCTCCAGGAGGGTATTTAATTGGTTGTCAATGACACTCACATGACAGATTTCTGTATGCTTGGAGGGTCAAACTAAATGCTCTCAAGGTTCACTTCCTCCTGGCTGCACCCCAGTGGCCTTCTAAGCACATTTAAATCACAGGTAAAACAGATTAATTCTACCTACAGACTACGAGCATGAAGAGCTCTGTGCTTAACATCAGTTCAGAGCACAGGCACTCATTTCAAATCCACTCAACTGCTGAAACTCTGTGTGGAGACCAAAGCCCATCTCCCCGTCTGTCTGAGGCAATGCGCCCCTAACAGTGTTCACCGAGGACCCCCCATGGGTGCCGCTGGCCCTTAAGTGTAAATCAGTGAGTGCAGCGGGAGAGGGGAGTGAGGAGGGACGCAGCGGGTGGTGGAGTAATTAGGATAAAGCCAGGTTAGCGCAGCGCGGCCGGCCTCGGCACTGGCCCTGTGCCTGGAGACAGGAGTGATGGAGATAACACCACTCACTGCGGCTGCCTGCTCTCTCGTTCTGCGCTCTCCAGGGGACCGGCGTCCCGGACGAGGGCAGAATGTTCCGGTGTGACTGTAGTGACAAACGAGAGAACGGTGGGCGGGGCCCCGGGGGCCGCGGGGGGGGGCTGGGCTGTCTGAGGGGTGCTGTCTCTGTCGCTGAGGGCCCCCGATGCGACTGTCAGTGGGCAGACAGAGACACAGCCCGTAGGGGAGAGGAGCAGGATAGCTGGGGAAAGTCAGGACTCTGACGTTTACATCTCTGTTGCTTTTTTTTTTTTGCAGATGCTCTTAGCCAGTGTGACGTGTAGCACACATCACATGCAACAGGTAACAACGGAAAAACACTTTTTAAACACTTCCACAAGGACCAGCACCAAGATGCTGTGCCACAACCTTTTAATCTGCCGGAGGTCAGGGAAGCTCTCAATTTGCACTGACTGGGGAGTCCAGCGGGGGTCAGATGGCTGATGAAACTTACTTTACTCACCCTGTTGCAAATTGGGACAGCTCCTCAAAAAGGTGACCAGTTTACCTTCCTCTCCTGAAGTGAAGACAAGCACCAAGTGAAGCAAGCAGGAGAACATCGAACCGCTAAATAAAGGACTGGAACGTGGCCTGTATCTCTGTAAGCCCAGAGAAGTGGCACTCTGGCTTTTCGTCCCCGGTGAGAGGCGAACGAGCCTCGGACACTCACAGACGGCTGGAAACCGTCCAGATTAATTAGCGCGGCGTCTGAATGGGGAGTGCTGACCTGGCCGTCGCATCTCCTCTCCGGGAGACAGCTGCCGCAGCTCCGAGGGAACGCACACATTCATCTGGGCAGCTCAGCATGCAGGCGGGCGCAGTCACGGAGATGGATTTATAGGAGATCATTTCAGCCCCAACCTGCTGAATCCATAAACAGCATTCATCTCCCTCAAGCTGCCTTACAAATCGCCCCCATTAAAAACGACAGAGTGTGAGCATCAGGGTAGGGGTCACTACAGTACAGCATCACAGCAGCACGGAGACCACATGGATCTCAAGCTGTATCTGAGCAAAACCACATGTTGATGGAATAATGTTAACTGAAAGACATGAAACTGGTATGGCACCAAGTTTGATCCCAGTAGCATTATGTGAAATAGACAATATCAGGGTGTGGCAATTTCTCAGCTAGGCAGCAAGGCTGAAAAACTCTTGTGTTACGGAAGCCACTGGGGGACCAATTCAGACTGGCGATACACACACTTAAATCCCACTTAAGTGTTCCCGCACAGAGCTGCACGACTATTTCTACTAAATGAATTCAGACATGGGCTACGTCAGCCCCTATGTGCAAGACGTGTGGGGCAGAGTTTACTAAAAATGAGGGCGTTTTGCTCAAAATGAGGCTTGTCTCATTATTTTCAAAGATAAACATATTCTGACTTGACGCATAAGTCTGTTTTGTCTTGGCTATCTCTTCAACACAGGAAAAGGTCAAATAAGCCAGGTGCAACAGCAGTGATTGTGTGTGACAACAGAAATTGTCAGTAACTAGACAGGCAAAGAGAAATGGAAACTGACTTTATATTTCATAAATGTTTGATAATTAACTCAACTAATATACTCATTGGTCATACACACATGCACATGTATACCTCCCAATACAGAATTCATATCATCACGTGAATTTGAGGTAAGATCCCAGGTTTACTCTAAACACAAATAAGTACAATAATAAATAAATACAAGGTACTTTGATGCTGCCATTTGAAGGGGAGTTTGGCATGATGTCTATTTGACAATGACATCACCTATGATAGGTAGCTCTGGCACTGAAATAGCTGCCACATAACAGTCTGAAAGTGTCTCTGGGTGTCTCAGCTAGCCACATAGCTGGCTAGGGTTCCGAGGAACCAAATATTACAGCTTCCTCTTTCTGGCAATGGCAGCGCTGGGGAAGACTGCGGAGACACAGCTGGCACAGAGCGTGAGAGTGAGGCGCAAACGAACGCCCAGCCTCATTTAGATCGCACAATGTTGACAGACAATGTTTCCAGCACTTGCGTCTGTATAAAGATTTATGACGTCTTAGTATTCTCCAAAGACCTGGAAGCATCATGAATCCACATGTCAAAAGTTATGCTGAAAAAACTGTGCTTTTGGTCCTGTTCATGTATATGAAGATAGTGTCGCGTATGTTATGACTGATCTCCAAAAGCCCTAGCCCCCAAACGCAGTGGGAACATTTTGTGTAGCTAGACTAGCTAGCAAATTGTCGATTAGAGTGAGTGTTCTTAAATGAGGACTAATCTATCCGAACTAATAAATCTGTTAGAAAATCTATCAGCCAGCAAGCTTGGGAGGAGGAGGTGTGGCTTTTCAGGGCAATTTACATTTATTCACAGTGTGCAGCCTTATACCCCTCTTTTAGAGAGAGAGATATGCAGGTGTGTAACTTAAGTCTGAATCCCAAAAACTGAAAAACACATCACCGAGGTATGCAGAACAGCCCAGTGCCCTGAATTGGCCCCTCATATTATACTAGCAGTGAGCTTACTATGAAATATCATGCTTGCTAAAAAGATCATTCATTTAAAAAGCTATTTTTAATGTTTGACATCCTCTGCTTCAACAAAAATGAATATTTCATAATCCATTTAATTCCTCAGTTTGTAAGATATTCATTCCATTAAATTAAATTCCTAAACTGATGACTATTTCCTTCAATGTGGCCCTGAGCACATACATATAACAGTTTATATAAGCTCCTCTGATTTATGAACACATGAACGTAACCCTGGTTTATGTTTAGTTAACATGCAGTAATTTCTATGTTCAAAGGAAAATTTTCTCACGTGCATTCCAACTGTTGTGTTATTCTTGAATTTTGCTGAAATACAAGAAAAATAACAGAAACACTGCATTGATCTCCTGGGCACGGCACAGCACAGCACAGCACAGCACAGCACAGTGGGCACTTCCTCTCACAGCACAGCACAGAACAGCACAGCACAGCACAGAACAGCACAGCACAGCACAGCACAGCACAGCACAGCACAGCACAGCACAGAACAGCACAGCACAGCACAGCACAGCACAGCACAGAACAGCACAGCACAGCACAGCACAGCACAGCACTGCACAGCACAGAACAGCACAGCACAGCACAGCACAGCACAGAACAGCACAGCACTGCACAGCACAGCACAGTGGGCACTTCCCTCTCACAGCACAGCACAGCACAGCACAGCACAGCACAGCACAGCACAGCACAGCACAGTGCACAGTGGGCACTTCCCTCTCACTCAGGTGGGTGTAAAGCGTATGAAAGCATTTTCCTTCGGTGCAAGGCAGAGAGGAGTCAGACACCGGTCAGAAACCAAAAGGCGGCGTGGCACTGGTGTGGCAACTAACTGTGCGCTATGCATGAGCTCGGTAATTTCCCTCTGTAACACAGCATCCAGGCAGCGTGCAGACAGGAGGTCCTGTCTCTGTGTGGTGCTCCTA
The DNA here is from genome assembly GCF_013368585.1 of Megalops cyprinoides. Lineage (NCBI taxonomy): Eukaryota > Metazoa > Chordata > Actinopteri > Elopiformes > Megalopidae > Megalops > Megalops cyprinoides. Next base: position 33,739,013 of record NC_050596.1, on the reverse strand, counting down.
ACATCCTCACTGCTATCCGTGCCTTCGTGTCACATTTATTTCACCCACAGGGGGGTGCGTTCAGCCTCCAGGTGCAGTCGTAAGGACCAGGGCTTTTAGCGACTGTCGGCCGGATTCCCTGCTGGGAGCTCCCGTTGGGTCCTTGGGAGAGGTGTTTACCAAGCTACCTGGGAAATATCCAGCTGTGCAGGTGGGTGATGAGTGAAAACTGTAAGCTAAGTGAGCCGCTGGGGAGAATGTGATGTAATGAGGTGGCAGTTCCAGAGAGGAGGCTCTGCGGGGTTCAGCAGGCTGGCTGGGGGTCCCCTTTGACTCCGACCTCTGACCTCTGACCTGCAAACTGTTTCAGATCTGCCTCCTGAGCCATTAAAGAGAAACCCTCGTTTGCTCATGCACTCACACTGTGGCTGTCATTCAGACGCATTCATACATACTTTAGTCAGCTGTCCACACACCCCTGGCGCATATATGTGGCATAGCTCAAAATCATGAATGTAGTTGTTAGCAAATCACGGAGAATTACTTGATAATTTAGACTGACAGGGAAACTGTACTCAGATGCAGATCACATCTGACTGGGCCCTTTTTGTTCCTGGGAGAGTCAAACGGCAAGAGTGCCAAAATCCAGCCTCTGTCTCACCTGTGCACATGCAAGCCCCGGGAGACTCAGGGAGAAGCAGGGAACTCACAGCATCTCTTACGTGTGAGCAACTCTGCACTGGCTGAAAAGACCAGCTCACACTGCTATTTTAACCTGCATTAAGACCAGTCGTCCCATGGCTGATAGCAGCTATAGCGGAAATGAGTGCTGGCTTGATATGTTTCAGTTTATTTCCTGTCTTTTATCAACTGCGGTCAGGGAAGAAAGACAGATTATTACACCGGCCCACATGCACAGTTGTTTTATAACCATCCAGCATTTAGGCCTATATTCATTAAGTTAGGAGTGAAGTCATTGGGTACCATCAGTATTTTTAAAAGTTAAATGGAATTAGTACAATGATGGGCAAATAGTTGAGCAGTCATTCAAAAAAGCAAAAAAAAAAAAGCAGTCTTTTCAAGAAGCGACAGGTTTGCCTCCTACACTGGTTTCAAAAGTAGGGTGTTTATGTGATAGACATCGCTGGAGGGCATGGTGAATCAGCCATCTGTTGCACACCCAGATCCTGACAAAGAAATAAGCAAAATATTATGCTCACATCAGCGGTTTTTCCCCGAGATGCAGAGGCTCCGCACGCAGAGACGGTTTTACGGCCAGAAAACTCGGGAAGACGCCACACGTGATAAACAGAGGTAATGGGGGAGGATGGCTCCCTGCAACCCGGTCGCGATTTCCGCCCACAGCGGTAACGTGGCAGAGTGGGAGCGTTACACGCACAGATACAACAGCACAAGCGCAGGGAAAGACCAGGCGCTGCGGTGGGAAATGTTTTCAGGAGTCTGCTGTAAATGGCTGAAGGCGAAGCGTGTCTGGATGAAAGTGTGTTTGGCGTGTTGCTGGCGCAGGGTGTTGAGGCAGTGAGTTACGTTTCCAAGGCAACGAATAAAGCTTTAATCACCCATGCCGAAGTCAGCAGTGCAGCCGCTCCTGGGACACTGAGGGCAGATCCAGCCGGCTAAGATTAGCAACGTTGCAAATACCGATACAAAGGCTTTTAATACACACAGAGTATCTGCTTAACATGATGTGAATATACCTCATTATATGTGACAGTCCATTTAACCAGTACCAAATTAACCTGTGACACAGAAACGTGTTCTACTGCAAACCTCCCGAGAATGAAAAGCTGGAAAGGTCAGAAAAATTGGTTTTTGTGAGGAAATGCGGAGGAGGATTGAGGTTTGAGGATTGAGATCATTCGGACACACGCACATAAACCCGCGGGACTCTGGGAAAGCAGCCCCCCCCCCCCCCCCCCCCCCCCCCCCCCCCCCGCCCCCGGCTACGGCAGCTGAGTGAGGACAAATTAAAGACAATCGACTCAAACTGAGTTCAACGGGAGGCCCCGCGAGGGTGTCAGGAAGCCCTCTGTCAGCACACTGATGAGGAGGAATGATCCGCACTGCAAGAAACACATAAGCAAAGGTGGCAAATGCAGCCTTTCATTACAGAATACAGGAACTGCACTGACCCTGGCCCCAGCACTGCCACTGGAAGCTGGCACTGGAAGCTGGCAGTAGCACTGACACTGGAAGCTGGCACTGGAAGCTGGCACTGGAAGCTGGCAGTAGCACTGACACTGGAAGCTGGCACTGGAAGCTGGCACTGGAAGCTGGCAGTAGCACTGACACTGGAAGCTGGCACTGGAAGCTGGCAGTAGCACTGACACTGGAAGCTAGCACTGGAAGCTGGCACTGGAAGCTGGCAGTAGCACTGACACTGGAAGCTGGCACTGGAAGCTGGCACTGGAAGCTGGCAGTAGCACTGACACTGGAAGCTAGCACTGGAAGCTAGCACTGGAAGCTGGCAGTAGCACTGACACTGGTAGCAGCAGTTGGCAGTGGGAGGAGGGGGCAGAGCTACGCAGGTGACACAGTGATAACTCCAATCTCCTGGGAGACCTCAGCTTTACCTAACGGAGACAATGCATTTATTCAAGGCTTAGGGCCACAGCAGAGAGCCAGTCTCTCTAAGACCAGCTGTAAAAAGGAATTTATGTGAGTTATAATGCAATTCTCCCTGACCTCCACACACACACTGTACTTACAGTCAGTACACAGCTTTACCTGCTCAGTACACCCCTATAGGAACGGTGATTTACTCGCATTATATTCACAATATTCCCTTTTTACAGCTGGATATTTACTGAGGCAATTCGGAATAACAGCCTAAGAGTTTAACAAGATTTGAAGAATCAACCTTTACAACTCCAGTTCCCTAACCGGTGTCACACAGTGGTGCTACATTCCTGTAGAGATGTACCCTCTCTTTAAGCGCAAGGTTTTATCGGAAATACAGAATGTGAGGGTTTTACTAGGAGTGCATCCAGGGACTGCAAACATAAATTACTGACTGGCACTTAGATA